>NW_011481145.1:8270-13466 GCF_000754665.1 Bison bison bison | reverse complement strand
GACGTCCCGCCTGGCCCAGACAGCCCCCTTGTCCTTGGGACGGCAGCCGTAGGTTTCCAGCAGGGCAGCCTCACCGCGGACGACATGGCAGCCATGGGCACAGGGGCCCTGGGCTGTCTGGTGGCCGTGCCCGTGAAGAACTTGGATCAGGACCCCCAGGCTCTGACCCCGAGGGGCCCCCGGGAAGCCAGCAGCACTCTGGAGCCTCTGGTGCCCATCAAGGTGGAGCCAGACTCACCCCCCCGTGCCCAGCCCAGCTGGCAGCAGGAGCCAGGTGAAGGGGCGTCGCGGCCTGCAGAGTCCAGCCCCACAGAGCAGTGCAGTCCTCGGAGAGACACCGGGCTCGCCGCAGGGGACCGGCGGCTTCTACCTGGTACGAAGCGCCCTGGGGTCACTGGCTCCTAGCTCGGCTCCTACCCCGCCGTGCAGTGTCCTGGATTGACCGTCTACTGCAGACTCTTCCTAGGGGCTTGCGAGAGCATGGAGCCCCGGCTACAAGTCTGGAAACCTGAATTCCTGTCTCGAATCTGGAACGGACTAGTGTTTATGACCTTGAGCAAATCACTTAACTTGTCTGAGCCTTCAGTTCTCAGTTATTTCTGAAATGAGGGGCTTCGACACGATTTCTAAGGTCTTTTCGAGTGCTGTGGTTTTGGTGATAATGTGTCTTTTCCTGAGAAAAGCTGGGATGTTCATGAGGTTGAAATGTCCTGGCGTTTGAGCGTATCACATAATGGCAGGTCCTCAGACGGACTCCTGACTGAGAGAAATTGCGACATCGATGGTGTCTAAAGATTTATGGACGTGAAGAGCAGGAAAAATTACCAGTTAGAACGGACGAGAGAAGGAGAGTGGTCTGGGAGCTCTGTCTCTGGAGGGTCATGACGCTTCTCCACTTGCGAGGCCTGACGCTGGCGTGCTGTCACGGCACTCACGTCAGTTACGAGTTCACTGTAACTCAGAGTGACTTAAGCAGAGTCTCGGGACGGTCTGTTTCCTCAGCCTCGGGTGGGAGCAGTCAAGTAGGTTTCTCTGTGGTGCAGGTTAAATTCGATAGTGATGTTTATGTTCAAAAAGTTAAATCTTACTTGGCCACGATTTAACGAAGAGCTAATCTGTGGAGTCACCGTCCACCGTGAGGGACGCAGAGATGGCTAAGGCCCAGGGCCAGCGGCGCGTGAGGCTGACCCGACCCTGTCCGTTCTCTCGCTAGCTGTGTGACTGGGGTCGGCCCGGCGTCTGGGAGCCCGGAAGGCGCACGGAGAGGGGCCCGCAGGTAGGCCCGAGCCCCCCGGGGATGAGGGTCGGCCATGTCCTCACAGGGCTCCCAGCCCCGCGCCCGCAGACCGGGTCCCTCACGGCGCTCGCAGCCCCGTGCCCACAGACCGGGCGCTCGTGGAAGTCCCACCGTCCCTGGCGCACCGGCCGCTTCGCCGGCTGAGGCCCCGCGCAGCCGCGGCCCCGGGCGGGTGGAGGGCTGTGCTGAGGCCGTGGGGCGGTGGTCAGGTCCTGGTCACCAGGACTCGGGCTCTGTTTCAGGCAGCAGAGGGGTCTTCAGCTCACGACAGGCTGGTTTCCCTGTGAGGTGTTTCGTATGTTTTAGACTCCGGAGCAATAAGTGTTGCTTCTCTGGATGAGAGTCCCGTTGCAGCTGTGACCCGGCGCCCGACGTGGTGCTGTCTCTGACCATGAAACGCACCCTGTGCCCAGTTGCCGCCTGCTGTTTGGGTCCCGACTGATGACACCTTTTTTTTGGATTCAGGAAGGTGGAGGCTCAGCGAGAACTGATTCCCAGTCCGTCCACCGAGCCAAGGAGAAGAGGCAGAGAGGCTCCGGGAGCCGCGCGGGTGAGGCTGCGTGTGCCGGGCCGGGGCGGCATGGGGACCCCGGGGGGGCGCTTCCGGTTTAAGACGTCAGCGCTTTGTGGAGTTTCTAAGACACGCCGAGTGGACTGCACGGTCCATGCTGGTTTGTGAACTCGTCCGTCTGTCCGGGGCGGCTGCTCTTGGTGCCTTGTGAGGCTGATGCCGGCTTCCTCAAAAAGCACCACGTAAAGTATTTAACTACAGCTTATTTCAAAAGTATCGAGAGGAGTGTAGGGTCCACGTACAGTCGTCCGTCTGTGTCTCCTTTGAATGACAATGACGTGCTCTTTCCTGTCGGCTTTCTTCACGGAAACACTGCCCCGTGGTGTCTGCGGGTGGTTGGTGTTCACGGGGGACGAGGCTCCCGGTGCTCGAGCCCCGGGGTGGCGGGGGCACAGACGCGGTGGGCCCGTGGAGACGGAGCTGCCGGGGTGGCGTCTGTAGAGCGGTTTTCTTTCTTTGTTGTTTTTGTTAATACTTTAGCGTCATCTTTTTAGAAGTCAGGACACTTAGAAACACACCAGACGGGGTCATCACTTGGTTAGACGTTACCAGCTTGCTTTTCTTTCAAGTTGGCGTCTAGCACGTGTCCAGTTTTCAGTCGTAAGCGCCGTGAACGTCTGTGCTTCTGTTTGCTCGTGTCGCCCGGGGAGGCTTTGTGTCTCGGGCCTCCCACATGCGACACCCCTCCCTCACCCTGGTCCCTCCCCCCGTGTGTGCGTGCGCGTGCACGCACCTGCTGCAGAGTTGGGGCAGTGTGTCCATGGGCCGGTGGGCCTGTCCGCGTGCAGGTCCCTGTACCACATGTCTCCAGTCACCCGACTGGAGGCTGTGCCCTGGCGAGTTGGGCCTGGGGGCTCCATCTGGCCCCCGAGGCCTGGGCTGTGGGCCTGCCACTTCCTCAGGGCTGCAGAAGACGCTGACGTCCCCCCCACTCACTTTCGGCTAGAAGACTTGTGCTCGCTCAGGAAGGTGAGCAGAGGTGTCCCCGCATCTACCCGTGTGAGGACAAGCAGCCTGCTGGCCTGCCTGCGCCTCCAGGGGTGGGCGGGCATGTCTACCTGCTCGGTGATCCAAGCACTGTACTGGCTTTCCAGACAGAGCCTGCCAAGTGTCCAGGCTTCCCATATGAGGCGGGGGGAGCATCTCCTTGAGTGTGAAGGCTCCCACCCCCACCCCCACCCCCAGCTCAAGGCCCGAGACAGCCAGCAGGAGGAGGAGCGTAAGTACGTGCCCACTGTCCCTTTTCCAGAGCCCTGGGCCAGCCGTGCGTTTCCCCGGAGCTCTGATTTTGGTGGAACTGCAGGCATGTAGAAACGCTTCCCTGTGCTTTGTCCCCGGTCATGGTGCCCGACACGTCACCTCGCCTCCCCCATGTGGACCCGTCTTGGGATCACGCATGTCTACACGGCTCGGAAAGGGCCGGGCCGTGGTCCACTGATGGCTCGGATGTTCTCTGCCTGGGAGAGGGGCCCCCGGGTGAGAAGGGAGAAGGGGGCCCCCGGGTGAGAGAGGAGAAGGGGGCCCCAGGTGAGAGAGGGAAGAGGGTCGCCCCAGGTGAGAGAGGGAAAGGGGGCCCAGCTGAGCGCCCTCCGTGCCAGTGGCGGTGGCTCCTCTGGTGGTGACTGTGGGACGCAGGCCCTCGTGCGGGCTGAAGGTGCACTGAAAGGAGGGTTTGTGTGACTTCGCTTAGTTAAGTGTGTGCTGACCTGGTGGGCGAGCTGACCGGGCTTGAGCTCGTGAACACACAGAGACGTGCTAGTCGCTCACTAACACTGGCCTGGTGTTCAGCCCTGTGGACCCGTCCGTCACCAGGTGTGAAACAGGCACTCGGTCACAACATCTAGAAGAACTGAGGGGGTTTATTTCTGATGCATGCGCGGGTTTTCCCTTTATTCTCCCATTTAAGCAGCACGTGCGCACACAGTTGTGCGTGAAGGCGGAGCTTGGATCCCAGCTGGGGTCTCAGGTAGCACGGCTCGGCTTGCGCCGTGTCATCAGTGTCAAGGAGAGGGGGCTCAGGCTCACTGCATCTTTATGATATGACTTGGTGATGAGTAGGAGACACACATCGTGTAAACCTTGCCTACTTTAAAAAAGTTGGCCGTGCTGGGTCTTAGCTGTGGTGCACACGGGCTTCGCTGGGTCACACGGGGTCTTAGCTGGGTCACATGGGCTTCGCTGGGTCACACAGGGTCTTAGCTGGGTCACACGGGGCCTTAGCTGGGTCACACGGGGTCTTAGCTCTGCACACAGGCTTCGCTGCTCCACGGTGTATGGGATCTTAGTCCCCCGACCAAGCATTGAATCCCCACCCCCTGTACTGGAAGGCAGATTCTTAACAACCAGAGACATTCCCACATCTTGTCTGCTTTTAAAAGTAACTTCAAAAGATGCACTGTTTGGGGCCTGCCTCCATTCATCCCACAGTGGTCTCGTGACGGGCTTCCTTGATAGGCCTGGAAGCGCAAGTTGGCATGCAGGCGGCCCGTTTGGACGTGAAGTGGAGTTAGACCCCCATCAGCTTGTGTCTGACTGTACCACGTGGGCTTCGTCCAACGCCGCGAGCTGAATCTGCAGCTCCAGAGTGGGGTTGAAGGTATATTTAAAGCACGTGAGCTTTTTGTTAAAAAAATGGTCTCGACGAGTCTCCAAGCGCACGCAGACACGAGCTGCCTGGGAGCGCGCCAGCAGTGCCCCCCTCGCCGCGCCAGCGGGCTTCCCCTTTGGCGTTTCGTAGTTGCCGTTTCACGCCTCTTCTCCTCGATGTGTCTGCACTGCTGATAACTGCAGTGCCCCTCAGCTTCCGATGAAGAACGTTCACTCCTAGAAAGTGTGCTTGAATAAACTTTAAAAATAAGTGGAATTCCCATTTATGGACACGTTTGTAGCAGGACGTGTGCTGGGGTGATGGAAGACCTGCAGGCGTGCCAGGGGCTCCCGGAAACTCCAGCGGAGGCCAGAACGTGCACCCAGAGGCTGCACGAGGCCGGGGCGGGGCATCTGCAGTGAGCCCCGCAGGCGCGGCCACGCCCGTGGGTAGGCTTGTCTTCTGTGCCCGTGTCCACCAGTTGCCCGGGCTCCTCGCCCTGGCACTCCCGGACCTGAGCGTGTCTGCCTGCCCCACCGTCCAGGGTCAGGGAGAGTGGGCAGTGGAGCCAGGTGGGGCTGTGTTCCCGTCAGAGAAACCCTTTCTGGGTTAGGAAATGCTTTCTGATCAATGTTTTTTAAGTGTATTGTTATAAAACCAAGACAGTGATGGTTTTTGTGAAGGAAGTTGTACCGAAAGAGCCGCTTAGCAGCTGTGAGGGTCGGGGTGGGGGGCACGCAG
>NW_011481145.1:7864-8170 GCF_000754665.1 Bison bison bison | reverse complement strand
CCTCCTCCCGAGAGCTCTGTGCTCCACGTGTCAGGGACCCCGCACACCCCTGGCTGGCAGGTGTGCAGGGTGAGGCAGGGTCCGCCCCGGAGGGCGGGGGCCCGAGCGCGTGTGCGTGGAGGACACAGGAGGTCGTGCTCTGTTTCAGGAGCCACTGGGGAGTCTTCACCAAGCCCGGGGGACGGTGACGTCTGTGCCGGCCTGGGAGCCTGGCTGTGGGGCAGCCTCGCCGTGCCCGGCGCCCTGCCGTGTGTCCAGGTGCAGCTGCTGCAGGTGAGAGCTCGCGCCACACAGACACAGAGAGAC
>NW_011481145.1:4160-6341 GCF_000754665.1 Bison bison bison | reverse complement strand
TTCCGCGCGGGGCCGGCCGGGGCGGGGCGTCCCCCTCTGAGGACACTGTGGTGGGGATGGAGCTCAGCTCTCCTGTTTGGTTGGTGTAGAAGCGTCTCCTTGAAGGGACACGGGCTTGAACTGGGGAGGGCAAGCTCACTGCCGTGCTTGCTTTGCAGGAGGTGCTGCCCGCGGGCGGAGGTGCCGCAGTGCCCGAGGACTTGCCGTGCTCGGGAGGCGCGGCTGGTCTGCGCGCCTGGCCGTGACCCGCCCCGCTGGGCCGGGGGCGCCGCTGGGCGGCCAGGCCCATTCTTCAGCGACTCCGGGGCAGTGTTGAGTGTTTCTGCTCCACTCTGTCAGGGATGCTTGGGGCTGGGCCTCCCACCCCGACTGCGAGAGCAGGTGCTGGTCTCACTGCTCCGCCGAGTGCGGCCCCTGAGGACGCGAGGGGCCCCCAGCCGACAGGCCGAGGACACAGGCGGCCCCCCCAGGCCCCGCTGCAGCCCCCACACCGGCCGAGTGTCGAGTTAAACTCACAGAGTGAGCTTTCTTAGTTTTTATTTTGGTGTCGGAACCTCGTGGAAGCCGACAGCGGTTTGCAAGGCTGTCCTCCGAGCACTGGGGCGCATGCCGGGCCCTGGCCCTGGCCCGGGGCCGCTCAGGTGTGCACGCGGGCGTGTGCTGGCTCTCAGTGCGCGGCCCGCCCTGCGAGAGGACGCGAGCTGTGACCATGCGCGAGTTACTGCCCGCCGGGGGCCTGGGCCCCGGAGCCGGTCCCTGTGTCTCTGCAGGTCGTGTCGTTCAGACGTTGGTGGTTCTCACTCTGCTTTCTGTTTGTCTCCTGAGGCGGGGGCCTCGGCCTGTGGGAATGACCCCACTTTCCACGGTGACCCCCGGTGTCCTGTGGGGGCTGCATCCTCACTGTAGGTGGATCGCAGCCGCCTCACCAGCACCTCAGCTCCCCGCTTGTCCAGAGTGCCCTGGACACATAGCCTCCGGGCCAGGGCTGGACCTTTGTCCCCCGAGGTGCTCAGGACCGGCTTCCGTTTCCCAGGCACTGAGGTCCCTGCTGCTGTTGGGCCCAGCTCCTCGTGCAAGTGAATAAAAGTTTTTGTAGCCAAGCCAGAAGCCGGGCGTTCTTTCTCTCGACTGCAGCTCTCGCGTCCTCTCCTCGCCGTGGTGTGGGGCCGATTCCCTCCCCTTGGGGTGGGCCTGGGGTCTGGTCTCACCTTTACCCTCCTCTGGGGGTTTAAATCTAAGCACAGGTTTCTGCTGATGACCAGAGATGCTGGGAGCAGAAAGGGGATCAGGCCCATCCCTGGAAGAGCGGGGAGGACGGCCTTGCAGGCTGAGGGTCCTGCCCCCCGCGTGCCCCGCCCCCTGCACGTGTGTGCAGGACAGAGGCCGCCCCAGCCCCGGGGTCCGGCGAGAGGAGCCGCATCAGGTCTGTGGGCGCGAGGGAGGGGGCTCCTGGGCCCCTAGGAGGGTCCAGGTGCTGGGTCCAGGGGGCTGCTCGGCCGCACCCCAGTCCGCAGCAGCCCGTGGGCGAGGAAGCAAAGTGCCAGCAGGCCGGTGCCCAGCAGGTCGCCGAGCCCTGTGAGGTACGGGATGCAGTGGTCATCTGGGTCCAGGGCCCGCCGCCACGCCAGCCGGACCGCCACGTCAGCCAGGTGCAGCAGGACGGTCACCTGCGGGGGGACAGGCAGGGTGACGGCTGTGCGGGAGGGGCCGCGGGCCTCTGGGTGGGCGTGGCGCCCCGGGCCCCATGCCAGCCCTGGCTCCCCTTGGCCCAAGGTGTGTCTCCGCCTGAAGCCTCAGGCTAGCTCTACCTCTCAGGCTCGCTGGGAGCCTGTGTGGAGGCGCCCTACGCGCGGTCAGGCCTCAGGCCCTGAAGCCACTTGTCCAGGCCGTCCTGCCCTGGCACCACTCTGGACGGCCTCCCGGGCTCCCTGCCTGCCCTTTGGGGTCAAAACCGTGCCGGCACACCCCCATGGGGCTGCCCCCCGGGCCTGGGCAAGTGGGCTGCCAGCAGAAGCCCACACGCACCTGTAGGAGCCCCTGGCCTGCCCCACCCATCGCGGGACCCACCCTCTGCCGCGGTGCTGACCCTGCTGGGGAGGAGCGAGCAGTGCCTCTGGACACGGCCCCTGGGCCGGACCAGCTGACCGAGCCTCCGGGAGGCGGGGGCTACGTCCCGCTTGT
>NW_011481145.1:0-451 GCF_000754665.1 Bison bison bison | reverse complement strand
CCCCGGAGCCTGGGGCTGCAGCCTGCACTCTGCCCCCACTCCTGACCGCGGCCAGCGCTGACCTCGGCACTTCGGGTGCCTGCTCCCACCACCCACTCAGCCGGCCGGGACTTCAGGCCTCGGGCGCACCTCTGTGTCTGTAGAAGAAGCTGCTGACTACAGCCAGCAGGGAGAGTGTGATGAGGTCGCCCAGGCTGGCCGCGATGGGCGTGGCGATGTTGTCCGGGTTGACCCCCAACTTCCGCGCGCCGACCACGATGCAGACCATGAGCGTCCCTGCGGGCGGGGGCGGTGAGCGGGTGGAGGCCGCCCGGACCTCACTGCGCCCACCCAGCCGTTCCTCCGCAGGGTCAGGCCCTCCGGGCTGCGACTCTGCCTTGTAGCTCCTGCGCTTGACACCGGAGCAGCCCCAACACGGACGTCCCTGAAGCGTCAGGCAGGTGGTTCCGGG
>NW_011481144.1:4570-5302 GCF_000754665.1 Bison bison bison | reverse complement strand
CTGCTTCTAATATGTCACCTTGGCTTTCTGTTTGTTTATAGGGTCATTTTTAGTATAGAAATTTTAGATTTTCATTATAAATTTATGAATTTTTTCCTTCATGAATTGTTATTTTTGTGTCATATTTAAGAAGTATTTTCTTATTCCATCAACATAAAAGACTTTCTCCAAATTTTCTTTAAAATTTAAAACATTTTGCTTCACTTTTTAAGAACATCTGGATTTTATTTTTACATGTGATGTGAAATATAGGTCGATTTTTTTCTATGTCAAATATCATTTGTTAATTTATACACAACTGATTTACAATGTAAAGTCCATCATATAACCTAATTTCCATAGATGCTTGCATCTATTTCTGGCCTGTCTATATGCTCTATTAATCCATTTGTGTACACTTGTGTTGTTTTAATTATGAATGCTTTATATCAATCTTGATTATTTTGTAAGGTCAAGTTATTTTTCATTCTCTGCAGTTACCCACACCCACACCATTTTTCTTGTTCTTCCTGAGTTGTCTTGATTATTTTTGGCCCTTTATTCCCTTTAACTTAATTTTTAAAATAAGATTGTCAAATTCCAATAAAATCATGCTGATTTTTCTTCCAATTTTATTGAATATGTAGAATGAATTCAAGCAGAATTGGCATATTTTTGATAAAGAGATTTACTACTTATGAATAGTGTATCTCAATATTATTTAAATTCTATTTTTATAATCTTTGATAGAGA
>NW_011481144.1:0-496 GCF_000754665.1 Bison bison bison | reverse complement strand
GTAGTTTCCTCTTATAGATCTTACATATATATTTTTTTAAAGTTATATATATTTCATCTTTTGGTACTGATTTAAATAGTGTTGTTTTTAATTTCAAATTTCAGTTGTTCATTGCTGGTATATAAGAAAGTAATTGACTTCTGTTTATTAACTTTTTATTTTGGTTCATTTTCTTTTAGCCTAGAGTGAATGTGTAGGGGTAGCTCACTGTGGTTTAATTTGCAGAACTCTGTGACTCATGATGGGCTTCTCAGGTGGCGCTAGTGGTAAAGAACCTGTCTGCCAATGCAGGTGATGTAAGAGAGGTGGGTTCAATTCCTATGTTGGGGAGATCCCCTGGAAGAGAGCATGGCAACCCACTCTAGTATTGTTGCCTGGAGAATCCCATGGACAGAGGAGACTGGAGGGCTACAGTCCTTAGGGTTGCAAAGAGTTGGACATGACTGAGCGACAGCACAGCACGTGACTATAATACTGAACATGTTCATGTGCTTAT
>NW_011481143.1:4910-5427 GCF_000754665.1 Bison bison bison | reverse complement strand
AATTCCAAGACCCATTCCCTCTCTTATCTAAAAAGCTGCTTGATAGCTGGTAACAATCTGCACGCTCATGGGCAGGCACATAACCCAGGGAGTGTCCAGGCAGGTCAGAAGCAGGTCAGAGGCCTGCTCCCCTGCCTCTGAAGCCTGAACAAGACTACCTCCATTTTAATTTCCCTAGCAGCATATTTTCCAGGGTCCTGGTGAAGGACATGCTCAGTTATGAGAGTTACCCTGGACCCAGGAAAACCCAAATCAATGGCTTCCTACCAGCTATTTTTAGTTATTCGCAGGCCTCCCAGTCCAGGTGCAGTTTGTTTACCAATAAAGAATCATACTGATCCTAAGTAACAATGCCTGGTAATACAGCTGTTATTCCACAATTATTGGATTTACAGAGACACAAAGCTAAAGCCAGGTTATCTCAGATTTCTGTGATGAGGAGAGAGAGTTTTATTCATACTACACTCAGTGTTATGCTTTAATAATGACAATGAAGGAATTTAAAAACTACTAATAG
>NW_011481143.1:0-594 GCF_000754665.1 Bison bison bison | reverse complement strand
AGGAGGAGAAGGGGACGACAGAGGATGAGATGGTTGGATGGCATCACCGACTCTATGGACATGGGTTTGAGCAAGCTCCAGGAGTTGGTGATAGACAGGGAAACCTGGCGTGCTGCAGCCCATGGGGTTGCAAAGTTGGACACGATTGAGTAACTGAACTGAAACAAAGAGCTTGATTATCGGCAGACAATGAGCTACGACTGCTTTACTTCTTTGAGAGTCCAGCCTCTGAAATCAAAGTCCTCTGCAGGTTTCACTCATTCAATATAAGAAGTGAGTGCCTACTATGTACTTATTCTATGTGTTGGATATACAAGAGTTCCCTGATTGTGTGGAGCTGTACTCTTGCAGAGGAGAGAGAGTAAGCAACAAACTTGATAAGTAAATTAAGGGTATGTTAGTTACAAAGGCATAAGTGCTATGTGGGGTGGAGGGGTAGTGCTACCTGTAAGTCCTTTGCATCCTCCTCAGCCCTAGTCTGGCTAAGGCTCTCTGCCTCAGTTGGGGAGGGTTTTTTTTCCATTCCAGTTTGAGCAGCTAATAATGAAATGGAAGCTGAGATGTACACAGCACAAGCTTTATTCAGTGGCCGAA
>NW_011481142.1:9979-11012 GCF_000754665.1 Bison bison bison | reverse complement strand
GATCTCCTCCATCGGCAGGTGGATTCTTCCCCACTGAGCCACCAGAGATGGGCTACAGTTTTATAATCAAAGGAAAAGTGGGGAGAGGGAGAACCTGTCTTTCTTGAAAAGATGTCATACTTCCATCATCAGCTCCTCCTCTAGGCTGAGCAAGGACTTTGCTCGTTCCCACGTAGTCAAGCTAGGTCCACAAGCTGCTGTTTTCTGGGCAGAGATTGTGTTTGAGGGAGCATTAACTTACTGAGCTCAATGGGCAGTATGTGGGTCCCATGCTGTCACTGCTCCTTGTTTGAGGGCATGTCTGATGCTTCCGCAGCATGGTTTTGTTGCTGAGCAAGCTTGCTTGGTGTTGTGGTTAAGCAAATCCGCTTTCTTGAGTAATCATTAACTTACAAGGGTCTCTCCTATTTTCTTCTACTTATAACCTCCAGCAGGATTAACTATTTAATCATCTACTTTGTCACTTCTGTCTCTATCACCTCCACACCCTGGGAGTGTCACGTCTTCCCCTCTCCTTCCTGGCGGGCCTCCTTCCAGCCTATATTTCTGCCTCAGTCAGTTCAGTTCAGTTGCTCAGTCATCTGCGACTCTCTGCAACCCAGATGTCCCATATTCCTGCCTGGACCCAGCCAATCCTGTTCATTTCAAACAATGGACTGAAGGCCAAGCTGGTATCCTTCCTTGACCTTTGTTTTCACTGTCTTTGATGAATACACCAGGTTTGCCTATGAGAGTTTAGGACAAGACACACCTTCCACCCCCCATCCCAAGACTCTTGCACCTCACAGGCCACATGCCCCAATTCTCAAGAAACAACTCAGAGGGAGTGGGGAGAGCTGAGTGTGTGTGCTGTCTGGGCGCTAAGTGGCACCTCCCAGGTGGGCAAAGCCTGAATAGGTAAGGCCTGTGTAACTGCCCCTGGCTCACCTCCCACACAAAGGGGAAAGGAGGCATCACTCTGACCCGTAGCCCAGACTGCATGGAGCACGTTTGGAATGGCAGTCCTTCTCTCCCCATTATTGGGTAGGTTAAC
>NW_011481142.1:9194-9879 GCF_000754665.1 Bison bison bison | reverse complement strand
GGGGGGGGGGCGGGGCATGTGTGTTTGTGTGTGTGTGCGTGTGTGTCTGTGTCCATTTCCCAAGATTTCCTTTCCCCAAACTCTTCCCTGGTATCCTGACTGCACACTCCCCTTGACCCCACGCCCCACCCCCGCACTCCCCGGCACTGTCCCTGGGCGGGACAAACTTCGGAGTCCTGGCAACCAAGATCCCTACAGAGAAACGAGCAGGCCCACCTCCCAACAAAACAAAAAAGGTCTAACAAGGACGTGAAGACTTTAGTTGGCTGCAGGACTTTTGCAGCGAAATGGAGCTAAGATAAATAGTAGTATGGAGGCCACTGAAAGTGAAAGTCGCTCAGTCTTCTCCGACTCTGCCACCCATGGACTACACAATCCATGGAGTTCTCCAGGCCAGAATACTGGAGTGGGTGGCCTTTCCCTTCTCCAGGGGATCTTTCCAACCCAGGGATCGACCCCAGATCTCCCGCATTGCAGGTGGATTGTTCACCAGCTCAGCCACCAAGGAAGCCCAAGGCCACTCAGTTCAGTTCAGTTCAGTCACTCAGTCGTGTCTGACTCTTTGCGACCATGGACCATGCGACCATGAAGCGCAGCACGCCAGGCCTCCCTGTCAATCACCAGCTCCCAGAGTTCACTCAGACTCACGTCCATCGAGTCAGTGATGCCATCCAGCCATCTCATC
>NW_011481142.1:3511-5842 GCF_000754665.1 Bison bison bison | reverse complement strand
CACTTGGGGCACAGTTTTTATTAAGCCCGCATCATAAACCTTCGTTTTCCTGGTCACCCATGAGGAGACTGAGTCGGGGGGGTTTGGGGCCTGAGCTGGGTTCTCTCTGCAGAAGAGGAGGACAGGCTCCAGGCACTCTGCCTTCCCTGTTTGCCAGGCATCTGCACTGGGAGGGCATCCCCACTGGGAGGGTAGTGCTGTGCTTACCTGTGTCCTTGGCGACGGTGCCATCCTTGTGGGGCGTCTGATAAAAAGGGCCCTTTCTGTGTGCACGTTGGCACACGCTACACCCATTCCCAGTGGAGATGGGAAACATATGTTTTCTGTTTTACTCAAAAAAGAGGAAATAGGCAGTGTTATTTCGTAACATTTTCTGTTTTGGAAAACCTGAATTTTTTCCACATGTATTTTTAAAATTCTTAGGAACAACCCTTGGAGGGAAAGACACGACACAGACTTCACCAAGGGTTCTTCCGCTTTTCATCCACATCTTCAAGAAACAGCTCCAGGAAGAAGGGAAACCTTCCCCCAACACTCATGGCTAAGGGATGGACTTGGAAGCACCCTCCCAGATAAGCTCTCATGGGGCCCTGGGACCTGCAGCCCCGGCCAGGGTCTTGGCATGGCCTTTTCTGTGTGTAAGGGGAGGTGTGCTCTCCCAGGGTCACTGGCTGCCTGCGAGAGAGCCAGGCCTCCGGGCTCAGCGTCGCACCACCCTCTGACCCCTCTTCCAAAGGAAGGGGTCGGGCTCTGTGCTGGGTCTTTGTCCCCTGAGGCTTGTTTGCCCCTGTGCCAGCCAGTGCCGCTGACCCGCTGTCCTGCTGGTTTCTCAGGCCCCCAGCAACGGCAGGAGCTGACCAGGCTGAGGTGGTCACAGGCCGGTGTACCAGTGCAGCTCCATGCCCTTCCTTCTCACGGGGGCTCTGTGGAAAGTTAAGAAATACAGAGAGGACAAAGTAAATGAGACACAAGTCTCCCACAGGAAGCGGGGAATGTGGTGTGTAATCACCGAGACCACAGGGATATTTCCGCTGAGCCCCGGGCAGAAGTACTGTGGGCGAGTGTGGGTGCGGTTGGACGTGCAAGAGCGTCCTTCCCACCCAGACCCCTGCGTGTGCAGACGTGAGGGGAGACAGTGAGGGGCCGGGCGGGGGGCTGGAGTACATGGAGAGAACAAAGTGCACGTGTGGAGTGAGCGTGTTTCCTGTAGAAAGCCAGTGGTGACTTGAGTATGGAACAGGGACAGACAGAGCTGAACAGGACAGGCTCAGAGCAAGCTCACCCAGGAGGCAGAGGCTCCCTGTGAGACAACGGTCACGGAGGTTACAGAGCGGTGTGAGAGGGAGAGACAGCCGCTGACTCTGGGCTCTCTGGTCTGGATGCTGGGCAAGGACAGGAGAGCAGATGGGTTCTCTTGGGTTCTAAGGACTCAGGATGAGTCCAAGCGAAACGATATCTGAATATTTCTAAACCCACTGTGTGGTCAGACTCCCCCAAACCAGCTTCCTTGCTGTCTCTGGTCGTCCAGTCCCTGCCTTACCCACACTCACTTGCACTACTGACCTTCCCTCTCATCCAGGAGCCTAATTAGGGAAAACCTCCCTGCTTGCCCTCTGCTGCCCACCTAACAAGTGTTCTAATCTTAGATCCGAAAACAATGCAGTTGGTGGCTCCTTGGAAGAAAAGCTACGACAAACCTAGACAGTGTGTTAGAAAACAGAGACATTACTTTGCCAACAAAGGTCCGTCTGGTCAAGGCTACGTTTTCTCCTGTGGTCATGTATGGATGTGAGAGTTGGATCATGGAAAAAGCAAGAGAGTTCCAGAAAAACATCTATTTCTGCTTTATTGACTATGCCAAAGCCTTTGACTATGTGGATCACAATAAACTGTGGAAAATTCTGAAAGAGATGGGAATACCAGACCACCTGACTTGCCTCTTGAGAAATCTGTATGCAGGTCAGAGAGCAACAGTTAGAACTGGACATGGACCAACAGACTGGTTCCAAATAGGAAAAGGAGTACGTCAAGGCTGTATATTGTCACTCTGCTTATTTAACTTATATGCAGAGTACATCATGAGAAATGCTGGACTGTAAGAAACAAGCTGGAATCAAGATTGCCGGGAGAAATATCAATAACCTCAGATATGCAGATGACACCACCCTTATGGCAGAAAGTGAAGAGGAACTCAAAAGCCTCTTGATGAAAGTGAAAGTGGAGAGTGAAAAAGTTGGCTTAAAGCTCAACATTCAGAAAACAAAGATCATGGTATCCTGTCCCATCATTTCATGGGAAATAGATGGGGAAACAGTGTCAGACTTTATTTTT
>NW_011481142.1:0-497 GCF_000754665.1 Bison bison bison | reverse complement strand
CTGCCTGCGCCTGCCTCTCGTCGGCTGGGAACTGGAGACGCAGAGGTTCTGTGATGAGCCAGCAGCCGTCACCTCCGTTGTGTCCTGGCCCCAGGGACTCTTGGCAAAGGTTGTAACTGAAGCCTGCTCCATGGACAGAGGAGCCTGGCGGGCTACTACTACGGGGTTGCAAAGAGTTGGACACGACTGAGCAAGTGACCCTACTTACCTGAGAGTCAGCCCATTCTGGGGGCTGTGGTGCTTCTGCTTGGGGTCTCTGGCCCCCGTCAGGGGGTGTCTCTACTGTGTGTGTGTGCGTGTGTGTGTGTGTGGTCTCTGCACCCTGCGTGTGTGTGTGTGTGTGTGTGGTCTCTGCACCCTGTTGGGGTGGGCGTGTCTCTGGACTGTGTGTGTGTGTGGAGGGGACCTGATGGTGACCCAGGGGTATGTGTGTGTCTGTGTGGGTGGACTCTGGACCCTGTGTCTGTGTGTAGGGGGGGTGTCTGTGTGCGAGGGGT
>NW_011481141.1:18471-19498 GCF_000754665.1 Bison bison bison | reverse complement strand
GAAAGTCTCAGTTTTGGTGCTGGGAATGCACAGAGCATGTGGAATAACAAATTATCCTTCCACAGATACCAACTTCAGGACAAGGCCACAACCACATCTCCAGGGTCTGTGACTGCAGACACACTGGGGCCATGGAGGTTACCCCTGACTCGGCTCAAATGACTTCTGCTATTGTCAGGGAGTGGGCTAGTTTCTGGGCTTCCTAGGTGACACCAGTGGTAAAGAACCTACTTGTCAATGCAGGAGATATAAGAGACGTGGGTTTGATCCCTTGGTCTGGAAGGTCTCCTGGAGAAGGGATTGGCAAGCCACTTCAGTATTCTTGCCTGGAGAATTCCATGGATAGAGGAGCCTGGAGGGTTACAGTCCATGAGGCTGCAAAGAGTCAGACATGACTGAAGTGACTTAGCATGCATGCAAGGGCTAGTTTGTGCTGATTCAATTAGATACTTATACAAATATTCAGCTATTAAATGAGGTCATTAGGACCAATGTGAACAGGAGGATCTTCATTCTGCAAATATGACTTTAGTTCATAATCTTTAGGAGCAAACTGCACAGGCACTATAGACAATTTTCACTTTATTCTGGTCTCTTTCTTCTCAGCATTTTATTGCTCACTGTAAGTTCTCCTCAAGAAGAAATAAAAGCAAATGAAACAAAACCTTGCCAGCTCAGGGTGTAAACGTGGAGATGTTTGTAGAGATCGATGTTGAAACACCCCTCCAATGTTTTCATCATTAGGGTTAATTGCATCCAACTGTGTTTCAAGTGCTTACTGTATTGTTTGACCCAATGTCCACTCAGTGACCATGCACTGGCCCTGGCACCATGTTTGTGTCTGCCTCACACTTACTGTCTTGCTGGTCAATATCACAGGGCAGACACCAGACCTCAAAAAGCCTCCCCCACCACTCACCAGCTGGGGAAAGTGAAAGTGTTAGTCACTCAGTTGTGTCTGACTCTTTGCAGCCCCATGGACTGTGGCCCTCCAGTCTCCTCTGTCCATGGGATTCTCCAGGTAAGA
>NW_011481141.1:13447-15043 GCF_000754665.1 Bison bison bison | reverse complement strand
TCCTGATCCATTTCTCCCCATGAGGACTGCCTACTGGCACCCTCAACCAAGGAGGAAACATGTTTGCTCCTTTGGAAATACTTTCTAAATGGAGGATGATGTTTATAGTAGGATTTTTAAGAAACTCCTAACAGACAAAAAGCAAAAAGTAGTTAGTTGGATAGAATGCTGTCCTGGGAATGATCAGTTGTGTCCTACAAAGGATGCTTGTTATGCTTTCATTAGTCACATACCTTCTTAAGACAAAAGTGAACGAAAACACACAGGTTATAAAAACTCATCTGGGCAATGACATGGGAAGGGGTTGACACGGTCATGGACAAAGCATGCACGGGTGAGCACCTAGAGGCTAAGCTGGTGCTCTCGGCTGACAAGGAGGACACATCCAAGCTGAGCATTTTACGGAACCCAGGCCAAGCAAGCTCACTCGTTTTAGGCAGTTACTGGTCCATCTAAATCATGAAGGGTGGGCTGCCTTGAGAACAGAATGATTTCTTCTGTGTAGCCATCTAGTCAAGGCTATGGTTTTTCTAGTAGTCATGTGTGGATGTGAGAGTTGGACTATAAAAAAAGCTGAGTGCTGAAGAATTGATGCTTTTGAACTGTGGTGTTAGAGAAAACTCTTGAGAGTCCCTTGGGCTGCAAGGAGATCCAACCTGTCCATCCTAAAGGAGATCAGTCCTGAGTGTTCATTGGAGGGACTGATGTTGAAGCTGAAACTCCAATACTTTGGCCACTTGATGTGGAGAGTTGATTCATTTGAAAAGACCCTGATGCTGGGAAAGATTGAGGGCAGGAGGAGAAGGGGACGACAGAGGATGAGATGGTTGGATGGCATCACTGACACATGGACATGAGTTTGGGTGAACTCCGGGAGTTGGTGATGGACAGGGAGGCCTGGCCTACTTAATGGGGTTGCAAAGAGTTGGACATGACTAAGCGACTGAACAGAACTAAACTAAAGCAGGTAGAAGTGCAAACAGTTACAGAGACAAAGTGTTAAAACAGCACTGGAACACGAGTCATACATGTCAGAGACCCAGATGCCTCCACGCAGCAGACCACATGCCACTCCAGCAGCACGGACAGCAGCCACCTCAGCGGGGCTCCAGGACAGAAAGGGGAAGATGAGACAGGATAGCACTGGGCTGAGAACAGAACTGCTGATAAAGGATGAAGTGTCGCTCTCTGGGTGGAACAAGGAACTAGAATAATGACAAGTCCTGACATGTCTCTCACAGAGCAGAATTCATCTTTGTTGTACAGCTGAGATTTTTTTTTCCAGTGACAGGAAATATATTTTATTCAGAGCCCCCCTTCCCCAATCCTGAGTTCAGTTCTTATGCAGAAAATACCTGCTCAAGTAAAATTTATATAAGAATGCCATTTAAACAACATGGTTTCCAAAAGAAAAGAAGGAAGCTCAGGATTGACTGCAACAAACTGAATTTTACACCCATTTTCTGAGTTCCAATGAGTCAGTTCTTTGCATCAGGTGGCCAAAGTCTTGGAAAGTTTCAGCTTCAGCATTAGTCCTTCCAAAGAATCTTCAAGACTGATTTCCTTTAAGATGGACTGGTTTGATCTCCTAGCAGT
>NW_011481141.1:9181-11484 GCF_000754665.1 Bison bison bison | reverse complement strand
GGGGGTTTCAGGCCCCACAAGACCTTTGAGCTGGACACTGGTCATCCTCAGCACCCTCAAGGAGAGAGTGCTGGATGGTTTTGAGCCCGGTTCCTTCTCATCACTGCCCTCAAAGACTGGAGGCTTCAATATGCCTTCAGAAAAACACAGAGTCTTTGCAAGGCTTTGAGAACCAAGAGACCATCCTTCACTTTCTTGAAAAGTGCATCTTATTTCAAAGCAGTGACCTTTTCCAATGTGGCTCCCATGGTGTTCTCCCACCCTCTTTATTTTTCTGAAAGTGGCCAGGGAAGTTTGGGTGTCTCCAGTCCCCAAACCAAGTGACAAGGCTAGTGAGGCCAAGTCCTGGTGGTCCTTCCTTTCACTGGATCCTAACTCAGACTCTTAGGTTGAGATTGAAAAGCCCCTGCTTCTCCATCAAGAATTCTCATCTCCTCACTTTCTCTTCTGAACACAGCTGTAGAGTTACTGCTACAAAATATGGCCACAAGGCATCAGCATTTCTTCATGTTCCACTTTTTATTTCTTTTTTCTGCGCATTCTTTGTTGTTTTATTTTGGAGTAGGGTTGATTTCAGATGCTGTGTTTGTTTCAGGGGTATGGGAGCTTGATTCAGTGATACACAGACGTTTATCAATTATTTTGGGGTTCTTTTTCCCTAGATAGTGGGTTTCAGTGTCTCCAGTACGCTGCCCTTTGCTATTCAACAGTTTTTTTTTTTTTTCTTGAATTGTTAGTGGGGTTGTTTTCTTATTCTTTTTGATGGTTTGTTATTCAGGTATAGAAACAAAATTGATTTGTGTGTATTCCATTTTGCAACTTTGCTGAACTTACCTTTTCACATATTTTTTGAAGTAATGTAAAAGATTGTGAAGCTAAAACCTCACTGTTTCTCCTGCAATCCAGATCATCCACAGGACCCAAGACTTAGTGGCTACTAACGCCCTCTTCCCACAATGCCTCTTAATACTAATACCATATGGACTCCTACAAGGGAAATAAGTGTCACAACTTCAGTTGAACTTGCTGTGGTAAATCTTGGCATCTATAACAAAGTTTGATGCTTGTCTTACCTGATTTCTTGAATGGTATTGTCATGATTGTTTTGAAAAGTAACTGACTTTCCACTAGTTTAAAATGTACAGAAAGCTTTTAATAATGGCAAAAAGTACTCATATTTGCCAATTCACACAAAATGTTCAGTGTGTTTTACCCAAAACAGTGACACTGTCTTAAGGAATCAACACCTAGCCCCCACCCCCATGAGGAAATCATGAATTCTGTGTTATAATTTAATACACAGGCCCACTTGCACTTTCACCTACTGTCCCAACTGCATGAACATATCTTTTTCCATCCTGATCCAGTTTTCTTTTCCTGGAACCATTGCTGAGTTTTCCCATCATTTGGACAGCCTTGATGGATTTAAACCAGACAAGTTGAGTATGGGATCTAGGTCACCTTTTATGGTATGGCTTTTCTCACTAAGGACATTTTTAATATTCATCTATGTTGTAACAATTATGACCACTACACTTTTTTCCCATTTCCATTCAAAATACAAAACACAGCATTAACCATTTACTTCATTTTAAGTATGTAGTTTTGTGATATTAATTACTTTCACATAGTTGTACAAATGAGTTAAATAATGTGTGTACCTCATGTGTACATGGTTGATACTCACATTTATCTATATCTATCTATCTATAAACACACCACAGTCACACACACATATACATCTTTATCCATTTACCAGTTGGTGGACAGGTAGATTGCTTTCACATATTTGCTGATGTGAATAGTGCTGCTATGAATATAGTGGTGAATGTATCTTTTTGAAATATAGCTTTGTCTGGATATATGCCCAGGAGTGGGATTGCTCATTCATATGGCAACTTTTTAGTCTTTTGAGGCTCCTCCATACTGTTTTCCACAGTGGCTGCACCAATTCCCACCAACAGTGTAGGAGATTTCATTTTCTCCACTGCCTCACCAGCATTTGTTATTTGTAGATATTTTATTGGTGCCATTCTGATGACTATGAGGTGACAGCTCATTGTGGTTTTGATTTGCATTGCTCTAATAATTATCAGTGTGGACTGTCTTTTCCTGTGCCTGTTGATCATCTGTATGTCTTCTTTGGAGAAATGTCTATTTAGACCTGCCCATTATTTGATTATTATTTTTTTTTTGAGATGCACGAGTTCTTTGTGTATTTTGGAAATAAGGCCTTTTTGGTGGCATCATTTGCAAATATTTTCCCCAAAAAAACTACACAGGTGCTGGGATAACCAGATCCC
>NW_011481141.1:8761-8941 GCF_000754665.1 Bison bison bison | reverse complement strand
AAACAAAAGTTGTTGTGCACAAAAGGAGTAAGGAAAAAGATTTGCCATACAAAATGGCACAAGACGTTTGCAGATCATGTACCTGATAAACGTCTATAGCCTACAAGCCAAGACTCCACTGGTCCAGTGGGGTGCCCGTGAGGCCTCTCCTGTTCCAGGTGATAAGGGGGTTTCAGGCCC
>NW_011481141.1:4224-6063 GCF_000754665.1 Bison bison bison | reverse complement strand
CTGTCATCTGTAGGTGGGGTGACCCTAAGGATGGAGGCTGGAGGTAGGAAGCCCAGCCTAGAGGACATACAGTGGCCAGGGGACCTTGCAAACCTGTTGCAGCTCAGAGGCTCCACCAATTATTGGATGAGGTAGGCTTGGTTTCTCAGCAGGAGGGCTCACCTGCCTCTGGAGACTGGGTGCTCATGTGGAGGGCAGGAGGCATCCAAGGTCCATCGTGAGGTCACATTTCCTGCCACAAGATTTGTCTGCAGTGAGACTCTCCAGTCTTGGAAACCAGCTCATTCTCCAGGGGTGTGACACCATCTGAGTCACCATGGACTGAGGTCAATAGAGTCAGCCTTTCTGATTCCTTTTTTGTACTTTTATTCCCTAATTTGAATTGGCATATGTAGTTAAATGACAAGGTTGTGTGTGTGCGTGTGTGTGTGTCTGTGTTTTTCCTTTTGTATTGATACCAACTTGATTCACTTGTACGTAGATGTATATATCTTCTCTTCCAAGTTCTTTTCCAGTATAGGATATTACAGAGTGTTGGATAGGATTCCTGTGTTACACAGTGGTTCCTGGTGGAGTCTTTTTTAAATAATATTAGACTCCCTATGTTGGACTGAATCAGTTCATTATTCCCTGTTCCAGTTTTTTGTTTTGTTTTGTTTTGTTTTTATTCTTTCTGGGGACCACTGATTCTTTTCTGAGTCTGTGAGACTGTTTTCTCTTTGGTTAAGAAGATCCTCTGTATACATATTTGGATCCCAGCTACAAGTGATATCTTAAGCTAATATCCCTCCCTGTCCCTCTCACCTCACTTGATATGATCATGTCTACTTTATTCCCTGAGGCCGCCCATGGCATTCTTTCTTGCTTATTGTGGCCGAGTGATAATTCATCATGTCTTTGTACCCCATCTTCTTTATTTCTTAAGGACATCTTTGTTTGCAGGTGTTTTTTCCCATTCTGAGGGCTGTCTTTCTCTTTCATTTAGGGTTTCGTTTGCTGTGCAAATGCTTTTAAGGTTAATTCAGTCCTGTCTTCTTAGTTTTGGTTTGTTTCTCATTATTCTAGGCACACTTGGTGGAATTGATATTACAGCATGCCCCCCCCCCATATTGTCCTCAAATTTGCATAGTGTCCATCCTATATTTAGATCTTTATCTTCTTTAAAGTTAATTTTTGTGTATAGTTTGAGGGATATTCTGATTTCACTCTCATTTTCATTGTTGATGTATGTCCACACTCTCCTCCATAGTGGCTTTCACTATTTTCATTTTCAGCAATGGAGGTGGAGGGTTCCCTTTTCTTCATGGCATCTGGCAGATTTAACCTTCGTTGACTGCTTGACAGTCACCATTCTGATTGGTGGTGTGAGGTGAGACTGAATGCCCTTCCTTAATATTTAGCAAAGTTGATATCTTTTCATGTGACTTTTTTTTTTAATGTGTGAGTTAAAGGTACCTGTTAAAATTAGCTTTGTGGCAGTCTACCCAGTTATGAATTCTTTTTGATGACACCCCCCAGGAGACTCCAGGAGATCAGTTGTTTACTTAGAAACCCTTGGACCTTGTGAATGTTGAATGCCCCTCAACATGGCTTTCTGTTGATGGGCAGGGCTATGGCTCTCCCTGTTGTTTCACCTGAGACCAAACTATGGTGGAGGTAATGAAGACAATGGCAACCTCCTTCAAAAGATCCTGTTCCCGCACTGCTGCACTCAGTGCACCCGACCCTTCAGCAGGCCACCCCCAGCTCACACCTCTGTCAGAGACTCCTGGACACTCACAGGCAAGCCTGGGTCAGTCTCTTTTGGGGACACTGCTCCTTTCTCCTATCTCCTGGTGC
>NW_011481141.1:0-701 GCF_000754665.1 Bison bison bison | reverse complement strand
TATGTTTCCATGCTAATGTCTCAGTTCATCCCACCCTGTCCTTTCTGCACTGTGTCTGCATCTCTGTATCTCTATGTCTGCATCTCCATTGCTGCCCTGCTAGTAGGTTCATTGGTACCATCTTTCTAGATTCCCTATATATATGCTAATATACAATATTTGTCTTTCTCTTTATGATTTGCTTCACTTTGTGTAGTAGCCTCTATGTTCATCTACCTCATTAGCAGTGACTTGAATGTGTTCCTTTTTATGGCTGAGTAATATTCCATTGTGCATATGTACTGCAGCTTCTTCTAGTTGCTTTAGGTATAAGATTAGATAATTAGGTAATTTCTTGAGGTAGGTTTGTACTGCTATAAAGTTCTGGAAAAGGTCAGTTTTCATTCCAATCCCAAAGAAAGGCAATGCCAAAGAATGATCAAACTACCAAACAATTGCATTCATCTCACATGCTATTAAAGTAATGCTCAAAATTCTCCAAGCCAGGCTTCAGCGATACATGAACTGTGAACTTCCAGATGTTCAAGCTGGTTTTAGAAAAGGCAGAAGAACCAGAGATCAAGTTGCCAACATCCGCTGGATCATTGAAAAAGCAAGAGAGTTCCAAAAAAACATCTATCTCAGCTTTATTGACTATGCCAAAGCCTTTGACTGTGTGGATCACAATAAACTGTGGAAAATTCTTCAAGAGATGGGAATAC
>NW_011481140.1:15288-15843 GCF_000754665.1 Bison bison bison | reverse complement strand
CCCCAGCCCCAAGCATCCAGTATCGTGCATCAAACCTGGACTGGCGACTTGTTTCATACATGATAATATACATGTTTCAAAGCCATTCTTCCAAATCTTCCCACCCTCTCCCTCTCCCACTAGAGTCCATAAGACTGTTCTATACATCAGTGTCTCTTTTGCTGTCTCGTATACAGGGTTATTGTTACCATCTTAATAAATTCCATATATATGTGTCAGTTTACTGTATTGGTGTTTTTCTTTCTGGCTTACTTCACTCTGTATAATAGGCTCCAGTTTCATCCATTTCATTAGAATTGATTCAAATTAATTATTTTTAATGGCTGAGTAATACTCCATTGTGTATATGTACCACAGCTTTCATATCCATTCATCTGCTGATTGACATCTAAGTTGCTTCCATGTCCTGGCTATTATAAACAGTGCTGTGATGAACATGTCTCTTTCCCTTCTGGTTTCCTCAGTGTGTATGCCCAGCACTGGGATTGCTGGATCATAAGGCAGTTCTATTTCCAGTTTTTAATGGAATCTCCACACTGTTCTCCATAGTGGCTG
>NW_011481140.1:8343-12030 GCF_000754665.1 Bison bison bison | reverse complement strand
AAACTGGAGCGTATTATACAGAGTGAAGTAAGCCAGAAAGAAAAACACCAATACAGTATACTAACACATATATATGGAGTTTAGAAAGATGGTAACGATAACCCTGTATGCGAGAGACCAAAGAAACACAGATGTATAGAACAGTCTTTTGGACTCTGTGGGAGAGGGAGTGGGGATGATTTGGGAGAATGGCATTGAAACATGTATAATATCATATAAGAAATAAATCGCCAGTCCTGGTTAGATGCAGGATACAGGAAGCTTGGGGCTGGTGCACTGGGATGACCCAGAGGTATGGTATGGGGAGGGAGGTGGGAGGGGGTTCAGGATTGGAAACACATGTACACCCGTGGAAGATTCACATTGATGTATGGCAAAACCAATACAATATTGTAAAGTAATTAGCCTCTAATTAAAATAAAGAAATTTAAATTATAAAAAGAAAAGAAAAGCTGATTAGGATTCAGTTAGCTAAAGATGGAGTGTGAGGTTTTTCCAAATTCAGTCAATAACATGAACATAGCAGTTTATGAAGATACAGGTAGAAATGTGTGGTGCACACTCAGCAAATAGTAGTTTAATCTAATTCAGTGCAGAAAGAGAATATAAAGCTGGACATAAAGTTTGAGGACATGGTAAAGACAGTGATGTATTGGAGATGGTTCACACTAGTTTGTCAGAGGAGACTATTAGCATCTCTTTTCATGTCTGCTTTCAGTGACATCCTGTTGTTAGCTTGAAACTGACAACAGTAGAAGAATTTATATCACAAAATTTGGCAAAGTCTCCAAGTCAACACTGTTATTTATTTATTTATTAAGAGCCAGGTAACAAACCCTTTTCAGGACGCTACTGTGCTTAAAAATTTGAACGCTAGGATCAGGAAAATATTTATTATAGGAAACAACTGTGAAACCTTGGAGAATTTTAGCAGAGAATGATATAACATGAGTCACTTCTTTGATCTGAAAGTTAAAGCCACAGACATGGATAGGGTATTTAAAAGAGAAATTATTTAGAGAAAGAAGAGTTCTGAGGAAAGAATGTTAAGGAGGGGAAAAAGCAGAAGCAGTGACAGATTTTATTTTCTTGGGCTCCAAAATCACTGTGAATAGTGACTGCCGCCGTGAAATTAAAAGACACTTGCTCCTTGGAAGGAAATCTATGACAAACCTAGATGGTGTTTTAAAAAGAAGAGACATCAGTTTGCTGACAAAGGTACATATAGTCAAAGCTATGTTTTGTTTTGTTTTGTTTTGTTTTTTTCCGGTAGTCATATACAGATGTGTGTTGAATCATAAAGGCTGAGTGCTAAAGAACTGATGCTTTTGAATAATGCATTACTGAGAATTGATGTGGTGCTGGAGAAGAATGTGAGACTAGAACCCAGGGTTTCTGATTCAAAGACCAGATTTATTTTTCCTACAATAAGTTGGCTCACATATTCCTCTTATCTTAGTACTTATTAAATTGCAAAGCCATGCTCCTTAATTGAATTAACACCTAAACTTAATGATTTGGTACAGTGTCTTGATATACAAGGAATGACTAAGACATAGTGAATAAGAGTGTGTTCACTGACTTGGATATGAAACCTAGTTGTTCTTGCATGTGACTTTGGTAAGAAATTTTACTTCTCTGTGCCTCAGTTTTCTCAAGTGTAAATGAGAAATTTCATGTGAATATTTAATGAGACAATCCTTTCAAGCACTTATAACAATATATAGCAGTAAGTTGGTCATAAATGCTAGATACATAAATGCTAGATACAGTAGCCCCCTTATCTGTGGGAAATACATTTCAACATTCCCAGTGAATGCCTGAAACCAGAGATAGAACCAAACCCCATATATACTATTTTTTCCTATACATACATACCTATGATAAAGTGTAACTTGCAAATTAGGTACAGGGATGGATTAATAACAACAATTAATAATAAAATAGAACAATTATAATAATACAGTATAATAAAAGTTATGTGAATATGGTCTCTGTCTCTCAAAATATCTTATTGTACTGTACTCACAATTCTTGTAATTATGTGAGATGACAAAATGCCTAGACGATGAGATGAAATGAGGTGAATGAAATAAGCATTGTGACATAGTATTAGGCTACTATTGACCTTCTTATAATATATCAGGGGGATTATCTGCTTCGATTGATCTTGGATCATCCAGCCATGACTATGTGGATGGCTGGATATCAGGAGCAGAAAATGTTGATGGCTGGGAATCCTGATCGTAGTGGAGTAGGGTGGCACAAGTTTTCATCATGACACTCAAAATGGCATGCAATTTAAAACTTATCAATTGTTTATTTCTGGGAATATTCATTTAATATTTTCAGACTGTGATTTACTTTGGTTAACTGAAACATGTAAAGTAAAACTGCAGATAAAGGAACATGTACTTAGATCACAGCATTGTAGAAAGCAAGAGCCACTTACTAATATTCAACAGTTAAATATGTTTTTTATATGGGGCTGGGATCTTTCTGGATTGATGGCACTCTGATAAGTAAATGCTGGAATTTACTAAAACTGTTCTATGTAAGGTGAAACAGTAAGTTTCAAAGATAAATCAGTGATTGTGCTAATCATAATACATTCTGCCTTTAACTAAATGTAAATAGCCCCTCCTTATAAAGTGCCACCATCTCAAATATAGTATTCATAAGTTTTTGAAATAACTATAACAGATGTCATGATAGTCCAAATTACATTCAGAAACAATAACAAGGAATAAAATTTCAAACAAAATAAGGAGTTTCTGTGAACATCAATACTTTAAAATAATTTAAAATATGTTTTACAGATGCAAGCAAAGTTTTTTTTTTTTTAAGGCACATAAAAATTTTTCAATAAATTAAATATGACCATTATAAGAAACACAAAGATATCCTTTTAAAAATACTTTAGCAAATTTGTTTCCATAGCAAGTATTATTCATCAGTTTTGAAATCAGACCAAATATTAACAGTGGAAATGCACAAATCTTGGCACACAATAAAAAGAATGGCAATCTCTCCCCCTTTCAAATGCAGGTTAACATCAGATTTACACATTTGTCAAGTTCTTATTTCAAAGCTCAAGCACTGTTAACATACTTTTCAGAAATCATTATACACTGTTTCTAATGATTTCCTCATAGTGGATTTTCTTTAAAAAAAAAAAGGAAACATTGATTGTCTGTTACTATCACTTTTTACTACTTAATTTTGCATATAACAAAAATGGACTCAAAAGATTGAAGAAAAAAAACAGCTACTTCAATTTTTTCATTTTCTATTTCTATATTTTATAGATACCTTCACACTGTGGTATAATTTGTCTTTGTTTTTTAGATGTCCAATCTAATGTTAGGGCATGGTTGTCCATTTTTATCATGTCTTCAAAATAAGAATCTTTTTTTCTCTCTCTGTGAAAGGCAGAATAATGACCCTACTCCACAGATGCCCAGATCCTAATTCCTAAAACTTGTGAACACATTACCTTACAAGGCAAAAGGGAATTTGTAGATGTGATAAAGCTTAAGAACATGAGATCAGGAGATATTCTTGATTATTAGGATAGACCTAGGGTAACTGCATGAATAACTAAAAAGGAAGAAGAGTGGGTCAGAGAGATAAAACATAAGAAGATCCAAACCCACCATTACTGACTTTGAAGATGGATGAAGGGGG
>NW_011481140.1:3974-5528 GCF_000754665.1 Bison bison bison | reverse complement strand
TATATATATATATATATATAGAGAGAGAGAGAGAGAGAGAGAGAGAGAGAGAGTGATATCAGGCTTAACACAGATTTATAATAAGTATCTACCAAAATACATCTATATAAACCTTCTTTTCTCATAACATCCTATATCTTCAAATAAAGTAGCTTAATAGAACCCATGTTTAACACTGTTCTTGCTTTATTAACTTTTATTAAACTATTAATTGCTTTCCATGAGAAGAAATGCACTGTCAAACAGGAAATTGGTGTTAAATTCCTGTATGGACTAAAACAGCAAGAGAAGCAAACAAATTAGATAATGTTTTCAAAGTGGCATGCTGGGTACAAATTTAGTGAAAGGAGTGTGCTAGAAATTAAAGTAGTTGAAACACTAATTGGCATTTTAGCTTATCTCTTCAGTGGCTCTCTCAATTTTTACATCTTTTTCAGAACAGTAAACATTAGCTTTTCATATATTTTTTTTCATTTTTCATTTCTCTCTGTATTGTCTATTTTGTAAAGATTTCAGTGCATAAATCCAAGAGATATCTTAAATGCATTCTGTATTCACAGAAGTATACCATTAGCCATGTTGAAGTTACTGAATTCAATAAGATAAAAGTTCTAAATATAGAGGATAATTAATGCACAGATGTAAAGATATTATAACCTCACTTAATATGGGCTTCCCTTGTGGCTCAGATGGTAAAGGATCTGCCTACAATGCAGGAGACCCAGGTTCAATCCCTGGGTCGGGAAGTTCCCCTGGAGAAGGAAATGGCAACCCACTCCAGTATTCTTGCCTAATCCAATTAGGCTATTAACAAAACATGGAATTTCTTTTCTACCCAAGAATTTGGGTTATACAAATCTTTACTGGACACAGTTTCATTACCTATGTGATGTGACATACGAAATTTTCACAATGGCTTCCAACCCTCAATCAAAAAATTCTCCATGTTTTGGAGAAAGCACTCTTGAAGTCTGTTACCCTAATGTCACTATTCACTCGTCCCTTCCCATGACTGTTCAACTCTGAAAGGTGATTGAACATGCTGTTTCCAATTGCAATACAACACAGATATTTAATTATATTAATTATGGTTCCAGAGATACGTTCTTGAAAATTTCTTAGCCATTTTCTCTTTGAGTATTTCCTTTCTTCTGTGTTCTCTATTCCCTTCTTCAGAGAATTCACCTAAATATGTGTTGGAATTTCCTGCCTTACCCTCATTTCTCTTAAACTCTCATATTTTCTATCTCCTTGTCTGTCTATACTGCATACTGCATGATTTCTTCAAATATATCTCCCAGTCCACTATTTCTCTCTTTAGGTTTGTCTACTCTATTGTTTAACCTATACATCAAGCTTTTAATTTTAAATATTATATTTATTCCTAACAACTCTATTTTGTACTTTAATATATGTTGTACTTGAAAAATATCAATTTAATCTCATTTTTTGTTTCTTTAGGAAGTTCATATAAAGTATAAAATGACTATACATCTGAGTTCTTTAGGTGTCTAAATCTATGGGGTTTTCTGTTTTTTTTTGTTTGTTTGTTTC
>NW_011481140.1:0-568 GCF_000754665.1 Bison bison bison | reverse complement strand
GTTTAATCATAAATGGGTGTTGAATTTTGTCAAAGGCATTCTCTGCATCTATTGAGATACTCATATAGTTTTTATCTTTCAATTTGCTAATGTGAAACATCAGATCAATTGATTGGCGAATACTGAAGAATCCTTCCATCTCTGGGATAAAGCCCACTTAATCCTGATGTATGGTCTTTTTAATATGTTGTTGGATTCTGTTTGGTAGAATATTGCTAAGGATTTTTGCACCAATATTCATGTGATATTAGCATGTAGTTTTCTTTTTTTGTGGCATTTTGTCTAATTTTTCTATTAGGGTGATGGTGAACTCATTGAATGAATTTGGGAGTTGACGCTCCTCTGCAATTTGCTGGAAGAGTTTGAGTAGGATAGGTGTTAGCTCTTCTCTAAATTTTTGGTAGAATTCAGCTGTGAAGCCATCTGATCCTGAGCTTTGTTTTGCTGGAAAATTTTTGATTACAGTTTTGATTTCTGTGCTTGTGATGGGTCTGATAAAAGTTTCTATTTTTTCCTGGTTCAGTTTTGGAAGGTTATACTTTTCTCAGAATTTGTCCATTTCTTTCAA
>NW_011481139.1:14036-14707 GCF_000754665.1 Bison bison bison | reverse complement strand
TTTAACCACTGAACGGCCAGGGAAATCCCACAAATAGAACTAAGTCAGAGGCATTTTCTATGGTGTCTTCTTTAAACCAAATAAGCACTCAGTTATTCTTAAGTTGTATCATTTTTATGTTTAAAAATCAATGAGAACTCCCCTGGTGGTCCAATGGTTAGGACTCAGTGTTTTCCCTTCCCTGGGCTAGGTTCAGTCTCTGGTTGGTGAACTAAGACCCTGCAAGGCAAGCAGCACAGTCCTCAACACCCCTTGCCAAATAATCAATGAATAAGTTTAAACAATTTCTGTACTACCAAAAGAAGGAAAAGTATTAGAAGTAAATATTATAGACTTTATGCTAATATGCTTGACCAAAGAATATTTTTACTAATCAGTAGAGAAGCGGTTGCTATTACCCACTTGCTACTACTGATTGGATGGTTTAGTGAGGCCCTAGGATGGGCCCGCCAGGGTCTGCCCAAAGCCCTGGCTGAGCATTAAGACAGAGGATTTGACTATTTACATAGGTGAACCTGCAGAACCACATTCTGACAGCATGTGGTCCACTGGAGAAGGGAATGGCAAAACACTTCAGTATTCTTGTCTTGAGAACCCCATGAACAGTATGAAAAGGCAAAAAGATAGGACACTGAAAAATGAACTCCCCAGGTCGGTAGGTCCCCAATATG
>NW_011481139.1:8892-10294 GCF_000754665.1 Bison bison bison | reverse complement strand
AAGGCTGTGGTCCATGTGATTAGATTAACTAGTTTTCTGTGATTATGGTTTCAGTGTGTCTGCCCTCTGATGCCCTCTCACAACACCTACCATCTTACTTGGGTTTCTCTTACCTTGGGCGTGGGGTATCTCTTCATGGCTGTTCGAGCAAAGTACAGCCACTGCTCCTTATCTTGGACGAGGGGTATCTCCTCATTGCCGCCCCTCCTGACCTTGAACGCGAAGTATCACCTCTTGGCCCTCCTGCAACTGCGCAGCCACCGCTCCTTGGACCTGGGGTTGCTCCTCCCAGCTGCCACCCCTAACTTTGGGCGTGGGTTAGCTCCTCTTGGCAGCTCCTGCACTGTAGCAGCCTGGCACTCTTTGCCGCCGCCCCTGACCTCCGACGTGGGGTAGCTCCTCGCAGCCACGGTTCTGCGAATAGAATTTGCTTTTTATTCCGTATAAAACTTGATAATAAACAGATTGTCCCTAGTACTCACTCTTAGAGAAGTTAGATAGCTTGCAGTTATAATCCTTTCTCTTCAATTTGAGATAAAAAACATTGCCTCAAGGACCTGAGAGTCATGTATGTGAAGTGCAAAAATTCAGGGAGATAACCTTCCCTCTTGTTCCCAGTCCCTGTGGGAGGATAAGGGCCTAACTTCAGTGAGCACCTTGTTTCAATTTACACCACTGCTTCCTGTCAGAATTCAAGAGAAGATTATCTCTCTTCCAGGTAAGTGAAAGTCTTACTGGCACAGTTGTGTCCGACTCTTTGCGACCCCATGGACTGACAGGTTCCTCCATCCATGGAATTCTCCAGGCAAGAATACTGGAGTGGTAGTCATTCCCTTCTCCAGGGGATCGTCCCAACCCGAGCATCGAACTCAGGTCTCCCACATTGCAGGCAGATTCTTTACCATCTGAGCCACAAGGGAAGCCCCACATAAGTGCTAATTAACAAACCAAGTAGCTGCATCATAGGAACTAACCCCCTACTCCACCCACATTCAAACACCCCTCAGTGACTTTCCCTTAGCATTCACCCATCTGTAAAAATGTCTCCAGTCTTCTTTTCTGGGATTCAAGTTCAGTTCACACTGGACAGTTTACAAGTTCAATTCACAGTGGGCTTCCTTCCTATATGCTGTTGTTCAGTTGCTCAATCGTGTCCAACTCTTTGCAACTAGTGCTTTGCCTTGTTTGCCTTTGATACCTCTCAGGATAAATATTTGGAGAGAGGGGAAGTAACTGGCGTGGAGAATGTTGGAAATCTTGAGATTCATAATTGGATGAGGGAAGGGCAGAGAAACCACCCTTACCTTTGAATCCTCACATGAACTATTCAGGGTGGACTGTATTACTCTCATTGAAGTTTCTTGACACTTGATTTATGACCAAGCATATTCTGGAATGTTCC
>NW_011481139.1:4491-5569 GCF_000754665.1 Bison bison bison | reverse complement strand
GAGTTCCTTGCAATTCCATATGTATGCATTTTTAAATCAGTTTGTACATTTCTACAAAGCAATCTGTTGTGTTTCTGATAGATACTGATCTGTAGATCAATTTGGAGAGTATTGCCATTGTAATAATATTTCGTGTTCTGTACCATGATCAGGGGATATTTTCCCATTTATTTAGATCTTATTTAATTAATTCCAAAAATATTTTGTCTTTTTCAGATATGGATTTTGTGATTTTTTTGTTAAATTAACTCATAAGTATTTTATTTTTGATACCATTGTAAATAGAAATGTGTTTTTAATTTCATTTCATATTGTTCATTGCAAGTGGTAGAAAGACAAGTGGCTTCTATATCCTGATCTTATATTGAAAAATCAGCAAACTTAAAGTAGTGGAAGATCAGTTTCTTCTCTGGGACTTATTGTATTTCCTTTCATTAAAAGTATTTAAACATTTTCAGATGCAATAAGCCAAACAAGCTAGAATGTGATTCATTTTAAGACAATAATCAGATGTATTTAATCCTTCTAGTATAAAAGTATCACATCTTCACAAAACTAGGAGAAAAGGATTTTCATTTACACACTCACAGACACTCAGAGGGCTCACAGGTTTGGCTCTGCAATCTGACCAAGGAGTCTAATGCAAAATCAGACACAAATACATATACAAACAAACTCTGCAGGAAAAAAGTAATAATTATTGAAAGGTGATGACAGAGAATGGATACTTGGTCTTTCTACTTTTTCATATAGAAACTTTCTGTGCTTTTCATATAGTATTCTCTACATTCTTTTCCAAATACTCAGGGATTTCAAGAACCCCCTTCGCAACATATAGACTCCATTAAACAAAAGTACTCTTTTTTCACATTTTGAAGGTTTCACAGGGTTCCAGTCCTGAACCTTGTTACCAAAACTCGGACATCAGACTCTAAGATAAAAGAAAAGTTTACCAGTCTCTTCTCTGTGGCTGAAATTTTCATTCATGAATCCCATCATCAATTCAGACCAGATCTTTAAGATTCTCACTGGTAAAGACACTTTTGAATAAAAAAAAAAAAAAAAAAAAACCCAGGGG
>NW_011481139.1:0-453 GCF_000754665.1 Bison bison bison | reverse complement strand
GTCATGTCCGACTCTGTGCGACCCCATAGACGGCAGCCCACCAGGCTTCCCGGTCCCTGGGATTCTCCAAGCAAGAACACTGGAGTGGGTTGCCATTTCCTTCTCCTACTAAGAGGTAAAGCCATGAAACCAGGGATCTAGTCTTAGGATATTTAATGCCATTACATCCATCTACTGAAAGATGATATTATAGGGCAAAAATTAAAACATTCATGGATGGTTTACTTCTTTATCAGCAATTAAAGGGTATAAGAAAGAAATGTTGAAGAAAGTAAACAGAAAAAAGCAAAAACTAAACTAAAGCAGAGAAAAAACAACAACAAATCAAAGAAACAAAACCTACTCAGAAAAGCTATGATCAAATGCTAAGTGTCAGGAAGAAAAGTAAGCCTTGGCTGATAAGGTGAGCAGAGACGTGAACTTAGTAAGGATGGTGGTTATAGGAACATCTGT
>NW_011481138.1:4659-5207 GCF_000754665.1 Bison bison bison | reverse complement strand
TGTGGTAGCTATCCTACAGTCTGGTTTGCTAGCCCAAATTAGTTCCTTCAGGTTGCCCTCGGGGCATTCAGGCCCGGTCCTTACTCTAAGGAATGCAGCCCGCGCCTCCCTGTGCAGCCCCCACTTGCTAGTGGCGGATGCAGAGGTCTGAGCTGCTTCCAGGCTGGGGGAGTTACCATTGGACACATAATCTATGGGATTTAATTATTTATTTCTTTTTCCTCCCGGTTATGTTGCCCTCTGTGGTTCCAAGGCTTGCCACAGACTCGGCAGTGAGACTGTTTCTTGGTGTTTGGAAACTTCTCTCTTTTTAAAGACTCCCTTCCCGGGACAGAGCTCCATTCCTACCTCTTTTGTCTCTCTTTTTGTCTTTTATATTTTTTCCTACCTCCTTTCAAAGACAACGGGCTGCTTTTCTGGGTGCCTGATGGTGGCAAGAATACGCAGAAGAACTGTACAAAAAAAGAGCTTCACGACCTAGATAATCACAATGGTGTGATCACTCATCTAGAGCCAGACATCCTGGAATGGGAAGTCAAGTGGGCCTT
>NW_011481138.1:0-460 GCF_000754665.1 Bison bison bison | reverse complement strand
TCAGGGACTTTTCCAATGCCTCTGGGAAAGTTTCCCTACCCCAGGCTAATTGAAATCTAATCTATCGGGGCTGAGTCTGAGGCATCTACATTTTTAAAAGACTGGATATTGTTCTGTTGTACCACTTTAAGCAATAAAATGATCAAGGAACAGGTGGAATTATTTAAAAAAAAAATATCAAACCATTTTGGCTGACATATCAAACACTAATTATCCTACAATCACTTTTTTAATGGCAGAGAAATTAATGGCTAAATATATAGTTGTCATCAGGGCTGAAAGTAAGTATTTTAGATATCTTAATGAGCACAAAGTCACCAGTTTGCTTATGTTCCATCTGGAAGGGGGAAGGGCAAGAATGAAAATTTACCAAACTTTTTAAAACCATGAGTCTGGTGAAAGCGAAAAAGTGAAAGTGAAGTCGCTCAGTCGTGCCCAACTCTTTGTGACCCCATGGATA
>NW_011481137.1:18533-20745 GCF_000754665.1 Bison bison bison | reverse complement strand
TGAAATAATTTTATTGTCTTATGTGTACATAGCTGTCGAGTTTCCCCAGCACCACTTTTGAAGAAACTATGTTTTCTCCATTATATATTATATATACCTCCATTATATATTATTCCATCCATGTTTGCATGGTGAGATTTGGTCTGAGTCTGTTTCGTACTCATTCACAAAGGAGGTGTGTTAAGGTCTTTATAACAAGCGTGGAGAGGGAGGAGAGAAGGTCCTGGGAGGAGAACATCCTCAAGAGTGAGGCCCACCAGCTCTCAGTGGTAGGGCTTATTTGTCATAGATTAATTGACCAATAGCACGTGGGTTTATTTCTGGCCTCTCTATTCTATTCCAATTATTTGTGTGTCTATTTTTGTGCCAGTTTGATATTGTTTTGGTGACTGTAGCTCTGTAGTATAGTCTGAAATCAAGGAGCTTGTTTCCTCCATTGTCGTCTTCTTCTTCTTTTTTTTTTGAAAGCAGATACGTAATACGCTTACCAAATTCCAATGGTGTGACCGAATAGGATGGATATTCTCTTTCCCAAAACAGGAAATCAGAAAGAAGAAGCAACTCACTTGTCCAAGGCAGGTAAAATCCAAGGAGGGTAAATTCTGTCAGACTTTTAAGTTTGAGAAATATCATGTTTGGCTGAATATTCTGTCCCCTGGGCTACCTGTGTACAACCCCACCTTTCAGACACCAGTGGCCATGACCACATGTACAGTGCATACTGTGGTTCATCACACCATTCATTAATAAGAGCAGCTTTTGCTTGGTGAAGTAATGGCTGAAGCTGGGGCTAGGATATATATGTGTGTATATATATATATATATTTCCTTTAGAATCCTATATTAAATAGTAGAAGAAGGAAGTGCTTTAAATAAGAAGTAAGAAGAACCATAATGATGGGCTATATCAGAGACACACAGAAGTCACCTAAAAGAACAGCCAATCACCAAGTTGGACAATTTGATTTTTTAACAAAGTGGTTTGGGATTATAACTCAAAGTATAAAAATTAATGTGTACCAGTGAAAACTGAAATGAAATACAATTGAAGAAATAATGTATTTGAAGAAACATAATTCCTTTTCAGAAAGATTCTATATAATTGTGTTAAAAGTTTATCATGAAAAAACGTGGAAAATAACATCCCATGCTTAAGTGTGGCATAGTGTCTTGCTTCCAATGAGTTCACCATGAAAAGGGACAAAAATAACATTTGATGAGTAAATCAGAGGCCCCTGCCTCATCCTGGAGACCTAGGTTAATATCAACAGTGATAAGTCATGTTGGTTGTATGGACCCTTGACATGATGAAATGAAAATGGCTCTTATACCTCTGCAGTCTTCCTCCCCAAAACACAGAACCCAAGTATAATCATGAAAGAAATGTCACATTCAGTTCAGTTCAGTTCAGTAGCTCAGTCGTGTCCAACTGTTTTCGATCCCATGAATCGCAGCACGCCAGGCCTCCCTGTCCATCACCAACCCCCAGAGTTCACTCAGACTCACGTCCATCGAGTCAGTGATGCCATCCAGCCATCTCATCCTCTGTCGTCCCCTTCTCCTCCTGCCCCCAATCCCTCCCAGCATCAGGGTCTTTTCCAATGACTCAACTCTTTGCATGAGGTGGCCAAAGTACTGGAGTTTTCAGCTTTAGCATCATTCCTTGCAAAGAACACCCAGGATTGATCTCCTTTAGAATGGACTGGTTGGATCTCCTTGCAGTCCAAAGGACTCTAAAGAGTCTTCTCCAACACCACAGTTCAAAAGCATCAATTCTTTGGCACTCAGCTTTCTTCACAGTCCAACTCTCACATCCATACATGACTACTGGAAAAACCATAGCCTTGACTAGACGAACCTTTGTTGGCAAAGTAATGTCTCTGCTTTTGAATATGCTATCTAGGTTGGTCATAACTTTCCTTCCAAGGTGTAAGCATCTTTTCATTTCGTGGCCGCAGTCACCATCTGCAGTAATTTTGGAGCCCCCAAAATAAAGTCTGACACTGTTTCCACTGTTTCCCCATCTATTTCCCATGAAGTGATGGGACCGGATGCCATTATCTTCGTTTTCTGAATGTTGAGCTTTAAGCCAACTTTTTCACTCTCCTCTTTCACTTTCATCAAGAGGCTTTTTAGTTCCTCTTCACTTTCTGCCATAAGGGTGGTGTCATCTGCATATCTGAGGTTATTGATATTTTTCCCAGCAATCTTG
>NW_011481137.1:7924-17437 GCF_000754665.1 Bison bison bison | reverse complement strand
TTAAATTAGAATAAAGTAGGGAAAATCACTAGACCATTCGGGTATGACCTAAATCAAATCCCTTATGATTATACAGTGGAAGTGAGAAATAGATTTAAGGGACTAGATCTGATAGATAGAGTGCCTGATGAACTATGGATGGAGGTTTGTGACATTGTACAGGAGACAGGGATCAAGACCGTCCCCATGGAAAAGAAATGCAAAAAAAATTCACAGCAATCTCAGTTAAAGGTCATTCCAGAAAATACCAGACTAGTGCTTCTCAAATCTGTCACCATCATTAAGTCTGAGGAATGTCTGATTAATTGTCACAGCAAAGAGGAGACTAGAGAGTGATGACTACAACGTGACAGTTGGTATCTGGATCAATTCATGGAAAAGAAAATGGATATAAAAAAGAAACTGAGAAAATATGAATAAAGTATTGACTTTAGTTAGCACAAATTCATTATTATTGGTTCATTAATTAAACAACTTGACACATACAAGATTTCAGAGTCACCAATTGAATGTGGAATATAAGGAGACTCTGTATAGTCTTGCCATTTTTGAAAATCTAAAACTATTCTAAAATAAAATCTTCCTTAAAAAACCCAACTTGACTTATAATTCTTGATACATAATTGTGTGAACCCCACAATTTTTCTCCTGAGTTATCCTTTGTAATACATAACAAGAGGGCACTAGTCTCTGCTTGATTTTCAGCAATCTCAGCTAAGGGGTGGGAAAGGGTAAGGGTCTCCTTCAGGGCACGCATAGAAGCCTTGGGCTTCTATATATGGTGCTGGAATGGGGCATTCCAATCACTGAGCTCAAACTCTTCACTCATCTCTTAGTCCAGCAACATTAGGAGCAAGCAGCCAATGTTAATACATTCATTAGTTTCTCCCAAATGTTCAAAAGTATTGTAAGCAGAGTCACTCAGATACTTACTTATCTAAGAGGTGATGGGGTGTATCCCATGCAGATGTGTTGGGAGTCTGTACTGCTGAATCAGGACATGGACTCTCCATGCTGTCTTTACTGCTGGAATTGAGCTCATTAGTGTCTTCACTTCTAATCAGATTCGAAGTGAAGTGAAGTGAAAATCGCTCAGTCGTGTCCAACTCTTTGTGACCTCATGGACTTAATCTATGGAATTCTCCAGGCCAGAATACTGGAGTGGGTACCCTTTCCCTTCTCCAGGGGATCTTCCCAACCCAGGGATTGCACCCAGGTCTCCACATTGTGGGCAGATTCTTTACCAGCTGAGTCACAATGGAAGGGCTTCAGATTCAAAAGCCATTTCCAAAAACCCAGGAACCAATGCAAAACTCTCCCTTAAATTCCATTTTTCTAGAATCACTCCTTATAATAGTGGACTCATGACATTATTCAATATTCCTAACATGAATTCTTATACAGCAATGCCAATGAGTGCTGTACAACATTATGCAAACTTTAAATTCACAAACAACATAAGAAGTGTAAAAAGTCTATACAAAACAGTATATGTACCTAATTTCTTTTTCTTAAAGATTTCTTATGTGGACCATTTTTAAAGTATTTATTGCTTCTGTTACAATATTGCTTCTGTTTCACATTTTGCTTTTTGTCCACAAGGGATGTGGGATCTTGGCTCCCTTTCCAGGGATCAAACTGCACCGCTTGCACTAGGAGGCGAAGTCTTAACCACAGCACCACCAGGGAAGTTCCAGGTTCTCTCTCTCTCTCTCTCTCTCTCTTTTTTTTTAAATGAACCCCAGCTAAAAGCTTATCAGTTGTATATATCTTTTCAAAAAACCACCTCTTGGTTTCATTGACTTGTTCTGTTGGTGTTTTAATCTCTGATTTTTAAAATACTCTTTGATTTATATCATTTCCTCTGTCTCCTATCTTGGACATTTTATGTAATTCCTTTTATAATTTCTTTAGATGGTGGGTTAGGTTGTTTATTTGAAATTTTTCTTGTTTCTTCAGGTAGGCTTTTATCTTTCTCAGTTTCTCTTAGAATTGCCTTTTCTATTTCTTGATTTTTAAAGTTTCTGTTTTATTTTTATTTGCTTCAAGATAATTTCTGATTTTCTTTTTATTTCCCATTGATCCACTGGTTTTTAGCAGTATTTTATTTAGTCTCTAGGTTTGATCCTTCTGAATTAATTGCTCAGACTATTGAGCCATCAGATCTAGATGATTTTATTTAAGAGCTACTCTTTTTGAACCCTCTCTTTGTTTCTATGCATTTGTTCTGCATCCCATTCTTATCACCAACAGAATTAAATAAGAATAAAGTGTATTTTCTGACAAGATTTCCTTCATAATTGCCATGAAATTATGAAAATGAGTCTAAATCAATTGATTTTATTTGTGCTAATGATTCATATAATGAGTTCTCCCATGTTCCTCCTTTCCCTTTTATCTCTTTGAATATACCTCCCAGGTAATTGGACTCATTCCATTTCTCCACCAATATTTTAATTGATGGTTCAGATTAGTGGAATGTAGAGAAACATCTCATGGAAGTGAAGAATCCAGAGAGACCCAAACAGTTACCTCAATCATGTGTGTATTTCAGTATTTCTTACACTCTTCCATGTGAGACCCTGTCTGCCATTAGTGGTCAGGGAAAATAAGAAGGCTCTTGGAAACATTCCTTTAGTCTCCTAAAGGTACTAACTAGAAACTTGTAATTGTTTCCAGTAATTAACAACTGAGAGAAAATTTTCCAGAAATGTTCTCAGATCCCAGGCCTGCACTCCCATTGCTGCTGCAGGTGAAATGATAATTGCAGCTCTGATGGGAGGAGTGGGGAAGACACAGCATCTCAAACCTATATATCAGGGTCTGGCTGCCTCCCTCCTACACACATACTGGGTATAATGACCATCAGGGAGCCCACTCTACTGGGAGCAGGAAGGTGCCAGGTAACGATGTTCTGTTTCAATCTGAGAGTCAGAGTCTGTACAAGAAAGGCAGATCAGGACGCTGAGTAAGCGATTATATCGGAAAGGCACAGTCTTCTGTGTAGTAACTGGATTCAGAGCCAACTCCAGGTGGGAACATGGGAATATTGTGAAGCATGAGCTGAACTGATAAAGAGAGATAGGGTCCTAATCCTAAACCATCTCAGGCAGTTTAACTGAATCCTCACTGACAGTGACTACTGTGGCTTGGTCCAAGTGAAAACGAAACCTGATTGTTTAAGGTGCTTAAAACTGTAGGTGTAAAATCAATTCACTCTTGAACCTACTGTAGGGGAAAAAATAGACTTAATGTTCAGGGTGAGTAGAGGTATAGCACTAATAACTCCAGGGTGGCAATAAAGAGTATGACGAGTCTGCAAAAAATGTTATCCTGTGCAGAAAGTGTATCCAAATGGAAACACCTTGAAGGAAAATGTCTTCTCTGACTCTGGATGTTAATGGAGACAGTAATTGTGTCCTTACTGAAAACATCCTGAGTCCACTGATTATGGTGAGGCTGTCTTCACTCTTAATATTATGAAATGTTAAGGAAAGTTCACCTAATAATGCTGAGTTTCAGGGAGCTACTTTCAGTCATATATCATATCATTTCTGCCCATTTAAAAAGTATCTTAATATCAATTTAAATATGTGGTGTTTTCATTTATAAAATGCATAAAAATACATGCCTCGCAGGTTTTGATTTGTATATATCTCTGGTATGTTAATATCATTTGCAAATACTAATTCATTGTTATATTTTCTATTACAAGTAGATAATTGCATCACCTGAAAATAATAATTTAGTAACTCCTTACACTAATTAATCATGCATGAGTGTTTTATGTACCAAAGTTTATGGCATTACATGTGACTATTTAACAATTTCTGGGATACATGCTATTATCACTGCTTTTCTGAAATAAAAGCAAAAGATCTTACTGTTTGCATCTTAATTCTGAGCCATCCTCATTTTCATGTCTTGGGCAGGTTCCTGCCAGATTCTCCCGGCAGCAGTACATGTACATATACTAAGACAGCTAAAGCCTCAGTCACACTACATAGTGCCCTCCAGAATAAAACTTTACAAAACTGGAATCTTCTTATCATGGAAGTTATAAAATAGTACCAGTCTAAAATCAAAGAACAAGTTGTGAAAAAAAGCTAAATATAAATCTGAATTTATATGAACACAGGTAATTAACTTTTTGGCAGAAATAGGGGATCAATGCACGTTTTTTTAAACCAGTCCAGTGGGTTTCAAGTCCTCATTCTGTCCTAAAAGTAGATTTTGACAAACACTGAACCACTCTATGGTTATCTTACTCTTCTCTGTATCATTAAGGTCAAATAAGTGTCTGGCTCATAGATTTTGAAGAATGAAGAAGTAATCATGCTGCCGTGATTACTTTTATGTATTAGTGCTCTTTAAATATCATACATGCAACTGTTTATAAACTGCTAGTTTCCAAATGGGAACTAATGTTAAGTGGAGAATATGAGATATCAGCTGACACCGTGTATGTAACCCACACCTCATGTTCCCAGGCAGGATATTCTAACTCACAAGACAAGTATTTGACTGTGAACTGAGAGAATGGGCAGCAGCAAGTTGGCAATAGGCATAATCATCTTAACTCAGATGGTGACTGGAATCCTGGGGAATTTCTCACTCCTTTGCCATCATATCATCCTTCACTTCAACTGGCTCCAGGTTAAGGTCCACAGATTTGATCCTTAAGCACCTGATTGTGGTCAACTCCTTGATCCTCCCCTGTAAAGGAGTCCCCTAGACAATGGCAGTCTTTGGGTGGAAGCATATCCGCAGTGATTTTGGCTGCAAAGTTCTCTTCTTTCTGCAGAGTGGGGAGGGGAGGGTCCATCAGTAGCATCTGCCTCTTGAGTGTCTTTCAGGTGATCACAATCAGTCCCTGGAACTCCAGGTGGGCAGTGCTGAAAGTAACAGCTCCCAAGTATGTACAAATAGAGCTCCCAGCTCTATTTTCCTGTGTTGGATCCTGCAAATGCTGGTAAATGTCATTTTTTCCTTTCTATATAACTGGCAAATGGAGTGACAAAAACATCACAGAGGAAAGAGATTTTGGATACTGTTCTGCTGTTCATCATGACAGAACCAGAGAGGCATTGTCTGCAGTATTGCTGTTATTTCTTGATGTTTTATGTTTGGGGCTCACACTCTGGGCCAGCAGCTCCATGGTTGTCATCCTGTACAGACATAAGCAGTAAATCCAACACATTCAGGGGACCAACCCCTTCCCCAAGTCCTTCCCTGAGTCCAGAGCTACCCAAACCATCCTTCTCCTGGTGAGCACTTTTGTCTATTTTTATACTCTTTCCTCCATTTTTCAACTTGTTGTGGCTCTTTTTGATCATCTGAACTGTTTCCTTGTGAACGAGACTGTAATCATAGCAGCATGCTTCCCTACTGCCAGTCCCTTTCTGCTCATGAGCCGTGACTCCAGTGTACACAGGCTCTACTTTGCTTGGATAAGAAATAAGAAAATCCCCTACTATTATGTGATATATGTGAATTGTATGTATTTCCACAGTGCACAGTTGCCAATTCATTCATTCCTTCACTTTCAGTGACCAAAGAGAATTTGTGAAGTGAAACCTAAATAAGAATTGCTTCCAGTCTGATTCATGTTGTTGGTAGAATTTGTTTCCTTTAATAGACTTACATTTGAATTCTCTCCATCAACCATGCCTGCATTGGCAAGTTGAGTCCCCTTCCTGTTTGCAATCTCTTGTCTTTCAATTATCTCTATTTGACTTCTAAAGTTCAGGTGAGTATAATCAACCCACCTTCCTTGACCAGAAAAATCTGTTTTAGTCAGCTGGGGGCTGCTATACCAAGAATACCCCAGGCAACTGCTCCAAAATGATGGAGCAGGAAAACTGTGAGCTCTTCATTTCTCATGGACACACCAAAATTACAACTGAATACAGAGCAAATATTGATGAGGAAGACTGGAAGCTACCAGAAAAGGTCTGCTACAACTCAAGAAAGGCAGAAGGGTCCACAACAAGACAGGTAGGAGGGTTGGAATCTCTGTATAGTCAAGAACCGTAGCACTGGGTGCGTGACCTACATACAGGAGAATAATACAACTACAGAGATTCTCCTCAAGGGGTGAGGGTTCTGAGCCCTACATGGGGCTCTAACACGGAGAAGATGAGCACCCAGAATATTTAAAATCCAGTAGGGCTTTCTTTCAGGAGAGCCAGAAGGCTGTAGGAAATAGAGACTCCACTCTCTTTTTTTTTTTTAGAGGTATAGTTGATTTACAATAGTGTATTAGCCTCAGTGTACAGCAAAGTGACTTGGGTTTTTTCTTCAGATTATATTCCACTTTAGGTTATTACAAGATACTGAATATATTTCCCTGTACTATAAAGTAACTCTTTAAAAATAAAGAATATCAAAAACAGCAAGAGAAAAGAAACAAGTTACCTACAAAGGAACACCTGTAAGGCTATCAATTGACTTTTTAGCAGAAACTGTGCAGGTCAATGGGTATGGAACAGTATTACTTAAAAGACGAAAGGAAAATACTAGATTGGCCAAAAAGTTCATTTGAGTTTTTCTGTAAGATCTTGTGGAAAAACCCAAATGAACTTTTTGACCCAACCAATATCTGTAACCAAGAGTACTCAGCAAGGCTTTCGTTTAGATTTGATGGAGAGGTAAAAAGTTTTACAGACAAGCAAAAGTTAATAATTCAGCACTGTGAAACCACCTGTAAAAGAAATGTTAGAGGGACTTCTCTAAGCAGAAAAAAGGCCACACTAGAACCATGAACATTACAAAAGGAAAAATCTCATTGGTAAAGGTAGTAAATCAACCATGTTCAAAGCTAGTAAAATGCTTTAAAAACATAGTAAAAGCATCCATTTCCTCAGAAAGTAAGAGAGGAAGTAAAAGACATGTGCTTGGAAACCTGTAAGACACTGAGGAAAGAAATTACAACACAAACAGGTGGAAAGATATACCAGATTCATGGTTTGGGGGATTAGAATTGTAAAAATGAACACACCACCTAGTATAAGCTACATATTCAGTGGAATCTCTTTTATGTTCCCATGCCTCCTGCAACCCTTATTCCCCACAGTGCAAATATGTGATGTGCCCTTAACGTTTTTGCTTAACCTCTGAGTTCCCTTAAATCCCGCAGTGGACTTGAAACCCACTGCAGCCTTCAAATCCATGTGCTGTTTACTCCTGCACCCTCTTTCCTCCTGTACTCTGCACCCCAGAACCCCTTTGTCTCACCTTACCCTCTGACCTGCCCCCCATGTCCTCTTTCTTATCTTTCTCCATTACACCCACTCCCAGTCATACCCACAGGCATTCCAACGTTTATACCATACTCCCCACCTCAAGTGGCAAAGCTCTCAGAAATTTTTAGAAGATGCATGTCTAATATATTATCCTTGAGTGCTTTGACAGGATGGACAGAGGGTAAAGTACATACATTTCCTCCCTTTTTCTGGCCTTCACTCCCCAGAAAAGATGCAGCCTTACCTTATACAGACACACGATGAACATAATAACCCTCTTGATGACCAAATAAATGATTCTGTGAAAGTAAGTGGGATTGTGTCTTTTATGTTGCTGTGTGAGTGAAGAGTGTGCAATAATGTGAGTGTGGTTCCATGTGTCATGAGTGTTTGTGAGTGTGGGATGAGTGTGGAGTATGGGGTGATTAAGTATATATGTGAGTGTGCAAACACATGTGTGTCAGACTATGTCTATGTATATGTATATGCGTGTTTGGCGTATGTGTGGCCAGATATGATTGCATTCACTGACTTGGAAACAGAGGGCCGTGTGGTGAAGAATGAGCAAGGGGGAAAGAAAACTTGAATTAGTAGAAATCTGTGAAAATGTATGTAATAGCTTTGTAGAATGGAGTCACTGTCTCATTAAAATCTCATTAAATCTCTATTTACCTCATACTGGCTTTTCAAATGTTAGGTACATTCAGAGATACTATTGCCGTCTGTCTTGTGAAGCCTATAGTAAATGTACTAAATACAGATGCTCAGACAAAGATGTGCATTTTGCTGAGAGCTGTGGCCAGAGACCAGGAGATGCCGTCTGCAGAGAACAATGAGCGATCTGGCGTTGTCCTGGGCTGCTGTACCCCTTGCATCTCTTCCTTGTTTGGTGCTAATCTGTCTTTCCATATAATAAACCACAACTGTGAGGAGAAGAGTGCCAGTTAGTTCTGAGTCCTTCAAGAGAATTACCGAAATGGGCATGTGCCGGGGTCCAGTCCCAGCTGATCCAGGGTACTCGAAGGAGAGACGGCGTCGGCAACCTATTTATTTAAATATTCATCAAAGATATAAAGAGTAATAGAATGAGGATAGCTCAGTGAGGAAATTCAGTGGAAAAAAGCGGCTGAAATAAGGACAGCGCAGTGATGAAATTCAGTGGAGAAAAGAGGCTGGAATAAGGATAGCTCAGTAGGAAAATTCAGTGAAGAAAAGAGGCTGAATGAAATTCCAAAGCAGGGAATTTATGTCACCTATGAAGGCTGCAGGCGTCCTCCCGTTCTCCTGAAGGAGAGGAGACACTAAGGCCTCCCCGGTCAGATCTTAGAAGCCCAGGCAAAATTAGTAGGCTTGACGAGCTTCCCTGCCTCAGAGGAAAAATTCAGCCAGAAGGTGAAAGAAAGAACGACATGGGGAGACCAAGTTTTGGTGAACAAGGCCCGCACTTTATTTTCCAAAGTAGTTTTTATACCTTAAGTTATGCATAGAGGGGGAAGGGGTAGAGTCATGCAAGGACAGCAGTTCCTGATCCTAATCGAAGCCAGGCTTTCAAACTTATCATATGCAAAAGTTTAGGTGATTTACACCCTCTTCTGGCCAGGAGGCCTGTTAACATTTTAAGAAACTTATCTTTCTCTAAAGGTGATTATTCTAAAGTCAGGCGCCAGCCTCCAAAAAAGCACTGGACAAAGCTGCATTCCTATAGGGCAAAGGTGAGGTGGGCTCAATCAAGAAAAGAATTAACTCAAGGGTCCAAGGTTATAAACATTGAGGCCACTACTTACATTTCTATACACCCATTATATCAATCAATACACTGCCAAGGACACAGTAAGTAAGGGATATGGAGACTTAGCAGCAAACATTGGCCCAGCAAGTGAAAAACCCTTCACCAATACAATTTCTAATCAATCTTTTAACTACTCAAAGGAATATGTGTTTAGACGGTTTAGAACATCTCCTGCCTCTCACAGTTGGGAGGCTCTGAACAATCACATGTGGCCAGAAAAACCTATTCAGGCAGGCTAGAGGATTTCCAAAGGAGTTTGTAGGTTGAAACACTGTCACACCCAGGAATTATTAACTGGAGCTGTAAGCTAACTCTTTTTTCAGAGAGAGGTAGTGGGGGACAGCCCCCCATAAAGTCAGAGGTGTAGGTGAAAGCACAAAGCAGAAAGTAGGCAGACTCTGGTTTTGGGGGTAGATGCTTGAGAATTTCCAGGGGGACTCCTGAGGCTCGATCCTGCCTTTGCATATGCCAAGCCTCCTT
>NW_011481137.1:3540-5488 GCF_000754665.1 Bison bison bison | reverse complement strand
CTTTTTCTTGGGGATGGTCTTGAACATTGCCTCCTGTACAATGTCACGAACCTCTGTCCATAGTTCTTCAGGCACTCTGTCTATCAGATCTAATCCCTTGAATCTATTTGTCACTTCCACTGCATAATCATTTGGGATTTGATTTAGGTCATACCTGAATGGTCTAGTGGTTTTCCCTACTTTTTTCAATTTAAGTCTGAATTTGGCAATAAAGCGTTCATGATCTGAGCCACAGTCAGCTCCCGGTCTTGTTTTGTGCTTGAGGGCATTATGATAAAACATCTTTAAATTAACATTCACTTCTTCAGATCCAGTACAAGTAAGGAAAATGCCTTACGGACATTTCCCTTTGAACTGCTGATTTTTAAGAAGTGGTTTTAAAACAAAATCATGAAAAGTAGATTATATGGATTGCATATGACCAACTTCAACAGAAAAGTACCATATCTGTAAAGTATCATCTCTTAGAAACTTTTCCGTATTTCCATCTCCAAATTAAATTATTTAATTTGGTTGTCGTGCTGGGTCTTCATTGCAGTTCATGGCCTTCCCATCGTGGTGGCTTCTCTAGTGGCAGCTCCCGGGCTCCAGGGCACAGGCTCATAGTTGTGGCCCCCCAGCTTAGTTGCCCTACACCAAGTAGGATCTTCCCGGACCAGGGCTTGAACCTATATCCCCCTGCACTGGCAGGCAGATCCTTATCCACTGTACCACCAGGGGAGTCTCAAATTAACCTGTTTTTAATTATACAAATGAAAAAGTAACATCATGCATGTTCTTCCTGTTATTCCTATCCCAGATATTCTTCTTGTGCTACGTCTGATTCCAAGTCTAATAGCAGTGCAGCTTAGAAGTCCAAAGATGAAGGATGAACTAGATGTTTAGTGGAAGAGCTTCTCAGGGAATCAGGGAATCCTGAGACACACATAACTCACTACCAGTCACTCAGACATCAGCATGACTCCTCCTTCCACAGGTGACTTTCTGTGCCATCAGGGATCGTGAAAAATTACAGGCCTCTTCCCAAACACATCAGTGGTCTCTTTGGAGATACTCACCAGAAAGTCATAATTGGTTTTGGTAATTAGCAACTCAAAAAAAGTTTTTCAGAAAGATCATTAGCTCCCCAAGCCTGCCCTGTTATTACTACTTCAAATGAAATGATAATTGCATTCTGAGGGAAGATGAGGTCACAGAACATAAACCTATATCTCAGGGTCTGACCACTTCCCTCCCACTCACGTCCTGGCTGTCATGACCTTCACCCTGAGCCCACCAGAAGGAGTCAGGTGAGTATTTTCTATTTCAGCCCAAGAGACAGAGTTTATGGAAGGAAGTCTGTAAGTGTTCATGTCTGGAAAAGGGATTTGGGGGGTAAGAACAGATTCAGTGGCAAAGCTAGACAGGGAAGCAGAATAAGACTGTAGGTATGAGCTGACCTTGTAAAGAGATATGAGGATCCTAAACCCTGCCTCATGCCTCCTGGTGTCGCTGAATGAAATCTTCACTGTGGGTGATCAATGTTGAATCATCACAGTGAGGATGAAGAATCATTTTTTAAGGTCTTAAGGCTTTTTGTTTTGAAATCATTCTGACATTACCTTGCATGCATGCTTGCAGGCTCAGTTGTGTCCAACTCTTGGTGACCCCATGGACTGTAGCCCACCAGGTTCCTCTGTCCATGGAATTTTCCAGGCAAGAATATTGGAGTGGGCTGCCATTTCCTTCTCCAGAGAATCTTCCTAACCCAGGGATTGAACCTGCATCTCCTGCATTGCAGGTGGATTCTTTACCACTGAGCCACCTTTACATTACTTTACAGGGTTTAAAGACTAATTTTTCATTATAATTAGAGGTAGGTTTATACTGCCTTTTTGCCTATTATACAGAGTATGATAGCACTGTGCATGCATGCTCAGTCACTTCAGTCATGTCTGACTCTTTAAGA
>NW_011481137.1:0-482 GCF_000754665.1 Bison bison bison | reverse complement strand
CATGAAAGTGAAAAGTGAAAGCCAAAGTCACTCAGTCATCTCCGACTCTTAGCGACCCCATGGACTGTAGCCTACCAGGTATAAGCTGGTGTATATCAATTCCCAGTGCATAGACTTGCCGAATCAAGCAATAGACGAACACAAAGAGCAAAGATCTGGGATATCACTCTTCTGAATTATAAAATCAGTGACTCAATATATGCAGCCATGTTGTTATTGTCTGATGTTCATTGTTGGGCTCATGATCAGGACCTGTGGCTCTCTAAGGCTTATCCTCTACAGACACACTCAGCAGATCCAACATTCAGAGGAATAGTTTTTTCTCAGTTTCTTTAAAATCTGTTTTTTGTGATAGATTTTTTTAAACTTAAAAACATATGCACAGGTTATAAGTACACAGCTTAGTGGAGTTTCAGAAATGACCACATCTCTGTAGGCAATGACTGGATAAAAAACCAGACTGTTGAGCTTCCCTGGTGGCT
>NW_011481136.1:4723-5111 GCF_000754665.1 Bison bison bison | reverse complement strand
TGTTGCAGAGCCCAGGCTCTGGGTGTGCAGGCTTCAGTAGCTGTGGCACACAGGCTTCAGTCACTGCTGCTAGCAGGGTAAGTAGTTGTGGTGTGCGGGCTTAGCTGCTCCAGGTCATGTGGAATCTTCCTGGACCAGGGAATGAACCTGAGTCCCTTGCATTGGCAGGTGGATTCTTATCCACAGCATCCCCAGGGAAGCCCTCTTGTATTATTTCTGATCTTAAAGGAAACACTTCCAGTTTTTTTTTATCATTGAGTGTGATGTTAGCTGTGGGATTGTCACATGTGGCCTTCACTATGTTGAGATATATTTTTTCCCACACTTAGTCTGTTGAATGTTTCTTTCATGAATGAGTGTCGAATTTTGTTAAATGCTTTTTCTGCAT
>NW_011481136.1:0-454 GCF_000754665.1 Bison bison bison | reverse complement strand
AATCCTGACTCTAGGTATAATTTGAACAGAAATTCTGTACAGCTTATTCATCTTGATTAACTGAAACTGTATGCTCGATGATTAGGGTGTATATGTGCTCCACACTGGGTGTGGAGTTTCATCTTGAACCTGGAAGTCTTTCCTCTCTTGGTGGTTACCTCTCTCTTTCTAGCAGTTTTGCAGCCTTTAACTTACCTTTCTTTGGACCTCTGATTTCCCAGTCCAGAACTAAAATTCTTGCCCAGTTCTAATATTCTTGACACTGTGGTTTATTTTGGCTCTGTGATTTGTGGCCCTTTCTAGTGTGTATATTTTGGGTAACTGTTTGGCTCCTGGTTTTATGTAGTTTACCTTCAACATGATTCCTCCTCTTAACCCTCACCCCATTTCTGACCCTAATAAATGACTACAATTTTAATGTTTTATTACTGTTTTGCTGTTAGGTGCCATAAAA
>NW_011481135.1:14242-14735 GCF_000754665.1 Bison bison bison | reverse complement strand
GCAGTTTACACAGAAGATTTCATGTATTATCATAAGTATCAGCGGTCTATCATGTTTCTTACTGTTAATGGGAAATCAGTTCCCATTAACTGATATTAACCACCTTAAATATAAACTATTACATTGAGACAATGGGTAGCATAATATAACATAGAAAGAGTATACCAAGCTGTGTTTGCTACTCAGTCTATTAGTATTTTTGTAATTGACTTTTGCTCCCACTTCTCAGGATATTTCTACACTACAAGAAAGGACAAGCAGTAAATGCAATTTGACTTAATAGATTAAAATATCCCATCTTATGCAACAATTCCAAACTTTCTATTCATGCAACCATAGTCATCTCCTGTGTTTATTTTTCATTTGGAATCAATCATTTTCACATCTGTCTGACAAAAGCAAAAAACAAAAACAAACAGCCAGTTTTCCTGAATCCTCTCCCTCTTGATTTCTGCACTGGGGAAGTTTACTGAGTGGTTCAACTTTGGCAGCT
>NW_011481135.1:8904-10147 GCF_000754665.1 Bison bison bison | reverse complement strand
AAGCAGCCATAGTTTTTATGTTTGGGGGTTTGGTGCGGGCCTCCAGGGACTATGGTTACTCACACGTGTTACTGCTGATTTGATAGCTCATTTTATTGTTGACTCACAACTCCTTCACTTCCAACCAAATCTCCTCCTCATCTTCTCTTTGTCTTGGGACAAGTATGTATGTAAGCATGATGCCAAATGACACCTACTTCTCCTAAGGTCACCTACTACTGTGAAATGGAGGGAGGTGAGACATAGGTTTTAGTGTGTCTTTGTGGGCTCCATTATCTTCATGGTTCTAGTATGTCACTGTGAGTCATAGTTCATCCATCTATTCAATGTTCTTCTACAAATATTACTCCAACCAACTAACACTAAATTCAGTCTCAACACCAGATACTAAGATAACGGCTTTGTATACACTCTTCTACCAGACCTAGCAATTGCCTGAATTCTAATTTTTATAACTAATTTCTCATTTGACAGACACCACTAGTGGTTCTGCTTCTCTGATTATACCTTAAGTGACACAAGTCTAAGAAGAAAGGACTAAGGAAATGATTTTCATGATGATTCATGATAGCCTATACCCAGATTTGTGATGTGAGTGTATTTTAGTGGAACTGTCACTTTAAATTATTATGGAGCAAGTTTACAGCTTTAGACAACTTTACACATCTTCTGTATGATTGACTTAAAGTCAAGAATTCAAGAGGAGAATGTATTAGTCAACAGTCACTCTGAACACCTGTTTCCAAATGACATCAAAGAAGCTTTTATTTATAATTAAATCCTCTGATCCAGACTACAGATGAAGCAACCTCAGGACTACCATTTCTTGTCTGGGGTCTGCAGGTGTGCATTTTAGCTGGGGTCCTGCAGCAGGGGGTCTCTTTTTTATTTAGTTCTGGGGTTTTTGTTCAGCCTTTCCTATTACTTCAAGCACTGTGGTGCTCTGAGAACACAGAAGTACATTGCAGAATCTTCCAGCTCTAAGGCTGAAATGGTGAGGCTGATGGACTTTTGAGCTTTCTGGAAGTTTACAGAGTAGCGGCCGTCCCTTGCATTCCCAGCATCTGAATACTGACGAATAAGATAAGTCATCTGTCCACTGGGAAGCTGCGTGTACCAAAAAATGTAGTAGTGGAACATGTCCCAACTTGTTTCATACCGACAGTTCAGGGTGACTGCCTTCCCCACTTCACTGAGTATGTCTGGCTGGCCTTGAGTAACACTCTGGGCCACACCAGATCCT
>NW_011481135.1:4680-5422 GCF_000754665.1 Bison bison bison | reverse complement strand
AGTTCTAATGAGGTGGATGAAACTGGAGCCTATTATACAGAGTGAAGTAAGTCATAAAGAAAAACACCAGTACAGTATATTAAGGCATATATATGGAATTTAGAAAGATGGCAACAATGACCCTATATGTGAGACAGCAAAAGAAACACAGATATAAAGAACAGACTTTTGGACTCTGTGGAGAAAGCGAGGGAGGGATGGTCTGAAAGAATAGCATTGAAACATGTATATTACCATATATGAAATGGATGACCAGTCCAAGTTCAACGCATGAAACAGGGCACTCAAAGCCAGTGCACTGGGACAACCCAGAGGGATAAGATGGGGGGGAAGTGGGATGGGGGTTCAGGATGAGGGACACATGTACACCCATGGCTGATTCATGTCAATGTATGGCAAAAACCACCACAATATTGTAAAGTAATTAGCCTCCAATTAAAATAAATTAATTAATTAAAAAAAAACACTTTGCTACTCTATTGAATTGTCTTTGCATTTTGTCAAAAAATAAGCTTTCCTGACCTTTGTGGATCCACTTCTATACAATGGCTCAGTAGCATAAACTTGTTAATGATACACTTTCATTCCCTTATGTAAGAGAGCCTGCAGAATAGTTCTCTTTTTTATTTCTTATATTTATAATTTGTATTTTTTCTTTTTTCCTTTGATAATTCTACCTAGGAATATATCAAGTTTATTAATTATTTTAACAAAATTAACTTTGTATTTCATGGTTATCTCC
>NW_011481135.1:0-491 GCF_000754665.1 Bison bison bison | reverse complement strand
TATGTCAATATGAGGTGTCACCTCACATCTATCAGTATGGCTATCATCAAAAAAAAAAAAACAAATGTGGTGAGGATGCAGAGGAGAGGAAACCCTAGTACACTGTTGCTGGGTTGGAAATTGCTGCAGCTACTATGCAAAACATTACAGATATTCCTCTCAAAACACTAAAAATATAACTACCATATAACCCAACAATTCCACTCCTGGGTATTTATCCAAAGAAAACAAAAACTCTTCCAAATTGTATCTGCACCCAAATGTTTATAGCAGCATTATTTACAATAACCAAGATCCAGAACCAAGCTAAGTGTTCATTCATAGATGAATGGATAGAGAAAATACTGATCTTTCATCTATCTATCTACACACACACACACACACACATACCCCACAATAGAACATTAATCACATATAAAAAAGAATGTAATCGTGCCAAATGGAATAACATGGATAGATACAGAGTGTATGATATTTAGTGAAATAAGTCA
>NW_011481134.1:15288-15826 GCF_000754665.1 Bison bison bison | reverse complement strand
AGCAACTGAACTGAACGGAACTGATTGAAACCACTACAGTTTCCATACTGGGTGTTTGCCTGGCAGAAGGTTAAGCGTGGTTTCTGTGTGTTTTTAAAGGTTGAAGAGGAAGCAATAATTAACTGTCATTCCTGACAGACCACTTGGTATTTTAGCCAAATAAAAATTCCCTAGATTTGCTTCATGAATCTTAACAATAAGCAACAAGGAATTGACTGTTACAGATTTGAGTCCCAGTGTGTTAAGTAAAGTGTTAGTCACTCAGTCATGCCTAATTCTTAGTGACCCCGTAGACTGTAGCCCACCAGGCTCCTCTGTCCATGGGATTCCCCAGTCAAGAGTACTGGAGTGGGTTGCCATTCCCTTCTCCAGAGGATCTTCCTGACCCAGGGATCGAACCCAAGTCTCCTGCACTGCAGGCATATTCCTTACTGTCTGAGCCACCAGGAGGGGCATGTTTAAAGTTGTTAAAAAATCTCACTACTTTCTTCCAACTCAGCAGACATCTTTCATGCTTCAGAAGCAGCAAAAGAAATAT
>NW_011481134.1:9788-12157 GCF_000754665.1 Bison bison bison | reverse complement strand
AACTGATTCAAATGCATTCTTTTTAATTGGCTGAGTAATACTCCATTGTGTATATGTCCCACAGCTTTCTTATCCATTCGTCTGCTGATGGACATCTAGGTTGCTTCCATGTCCTGGCTGTTATCAACAGTGCTGTGATGAACATTGGGGTACACGTGTCTCTTTCAATTCTGGTTTCCTTGGTGTGTATGCCCAGCAGTGGGATTGCTGGGTCATATGGCAGTTCTATTTCCAGTTTTTTAAGGAATCTCCACACTGTTCTCCATAGTGGCTGTACTAGTTTGCATTCCCACCAACAGTGTAAGAGGGTTCCCTTTTCTCCACACCCTCCCCAGCATTTACTTAAACAGATGATTTTGATAGATACATTTGAACAGATGAATGGATGAAATGTCTGTATATTCTGTGGGTTTGGAGCATTGCGCAATAACACTAGAGTATCAGAGTACTTTCATTGAAAATTCCCCTGTGGTCCACCACTTGCTGCCTCTTCCCTCTGTAACCCCTGGCAAGCACGGATCTTTTTACTGTCTCCATAGTTCTGCCCTTCCCAGATTGTCATTGAGTTGGAATCAGTTCGTGGCTGATAATCAATTTTTAAAGTAATACCCCTAATTCCTTTCTTGGAAAGGAAACGGTCCTTTCTTTGATCAAAGCAGTGCCTGAAAGGCGGCCATATGTTGGATGTTCTATTGACATGACCTCATTTAATTACTCCAACATCCTCCTGAATGAGGTCATAACATCCGAGTTTTGCCGGGTAGCTCAGAGGTTCCAAGTTCAGGCAGGATGTGAGATGCAGGAGAGCCTTGAAATACAACCCTTTGTCATCCACTTCATCCTGGCTTAAGGAGACCCTGCAGTCTGCTGCTGACTTTCAGGGCCAATGACCTTACACTTGGGTTTCCTTGGTGGCTCAGTGGTAAAGAATCCACCTGCCAACTCAGGAGACGCGGGTCCCATCCCTGGGTCGGGAAGATCCCCTGGAGGAGGGCATGGCAACCCACTCCAGTATTCTTGCCTGGGAGAATCCCATGGGTGGAGGGACCCGGCAGGCTACAGCCCATGGGGTTGCAAAGAGTCAGAGATGACTTAGTTACTAAAAAACAACAACAGTAATGATACCCACTCTATTTCTAGCCAACCACTGGGCTCTTAGACACATTAAAATTTGTGCAGAGCTGAGATATCCTGAGAGAAATGTCCTTCCATGAGGGATCTTTTTTCTTTTAATCTTGTTGATTTGGCTGCATTGGGTCTTCATTGCAACTCACAGGCTTGGTTGCCCCGAGGCATGTAGGATCTTAGTTCCCCGACCATGGTTTGAACTGGCATCCCTTGCATTGAAAGGTGAAGTCTTAACCAACAGACCACCAGAGAAGTTCCCCTTACATGAGTGATCTTATTTAAGAGATAAGACTAAGGCTGCTTGTGTACACAGTTCATAGTTTCCTGTCTCCGCTCTTCTGCCTGACTGAATTTCCTATGTAGAAAACCAAAATAACTTTGGACAAATGCCTCGTGCAGACAGAGTTCCTAGTTGGAGAAATCAGAGGAAACAGGCATTAATTGAATAAGCTAAATGTTCAGCCCAGTCCTCTGCACACACAGGCGATGTCTTGCATTTTAATTGGGTCTGATAGCTCAGCTGGTAGAGAATCCGCCTGCAGTGCAGGAGACCTGGGTTCGAATCCTGGGTTGGGAAGATTCCCCTGGAGAAGGGAAAAGCTACCCACTCCAGTATTCTGGCCTGGAGAATCCCATGGACTATACAGGCCATGGGATCGCAAAGAGTAGGTCACTACTGAGCGACTTTCACTTTCACTTTTCAACATTGTTGTGAAGAATTCTTTCCTCTCCCTTAGACACTGTAGGTGGATTTTACCCTGTAGATTCACCATCAAATTGATGTTGTTGTTCAGTTACTAACTTGTGTCTGATTCTTGGCGACTCCATGGACTGCAGCCCACCAGGCTTTCCTGTCCATCACCATCTCCCAGAGTTTGCTCAAACTCATGTCCATCGAGTTGGTGATGCCATCCAACCATCTCATCCTCTGTTGTCCCCTTCTCCTTCCGCCTTCAATCTTCCCCAGCATCAGGGTCTTTTCCAATGAGGCAGCTCTTTGCATCAGGTGCCTAAAGGACTGGAGTTTCAGCTTTAGCATCATTCCTTCCAAAGAACACCCAGGACATATCTCCTTCAGAATGGGCTGGTTGGATCTCCTTGCAGTCCAAGAGACGCTCAAGAGTCTTCTCCAACACCACCGTTCAAAAACATCAATTCTTCGGCGCTCAGCTTTCTTTATGGTCCAGCTCTCACATCCATATGTGACTACTGGAAAAACCATAGCCTTGACTAGACGGACC
>NW_011481134.1:4283-6789 GCF_000754665.1 Bison bison bison | reverse complement strand
GGATTGAACCTGGGTCTCCTGCATTGCAGGCAGTCCCTTTACAGTCTTTAAAGCTTTCTTCAAAGAGAATAGGGTGGGGTGGGGGGACTTACCTGGGGGCCCAGTGGTTAAGACTTCGCCTTCCAATGAAGAGCGTGAGTGTTCGATCCCTGCTCGGGGAGGAACTAAGATCCCACGTGCCTCCTGGCCAAAAAAGAAAGAAAGAAAAATCTATCTTGTCTCCACCTCTTCTGCCACACATATAATCTGTTGGTTTCTTGACAGTAGCCCTTCTGACAGGTGGGAAGCTGTCTCCAACTTCCACACATATAATCTGTTGGTGTCTTGACAGTAGCCCTTCTGACAGGTGGGAAGCTGTCTCCACTTCCACACATATAATCTGTTGGTGTCTTGACAGTAGCCCTTCTGACAGGTGGGAAGCGTTATCTCATTGCGGTTTTGATTTCCATTTCCCTGGTCATGAGCTATGTTGACGACCTTTTCAGGTACTGGTCGGTCATCACCTGAGTGTCTTCTTTTTGTCCGTGGAGGTCTCATCAAAGAGGGAGATGGAAAGACTCATCCGTCTGCTAGGTGATCACCCACCCTGGGGTGATCAAAGGTATTTGCCCTTCCTAAAATTCTCACAGGAGGCCTTACTTTATATATTACTTTTTAAATTGTTAATTGGAGGATAATTGCTTTATGATGTTGTGCTAGTGTCTGCTGTACAGCAGCGTGAATCAGCCATGTGTCTATATAGATCCCCTCCCTCTTGAGCCTCCATCCCACCCCCCACATCCACCGCTCTGGGTCATCACAGAGCCCAGAGCTGAGCTCCCTGTCTACACAGCAGCTCCCACTCGCTGTCTGTTTTACACACCGTCATGTACAGAGCTCAGGGCTTCTCTCTCGATTCATCCTGCCCTCTTCTTCCCCTGCTGGGTCCACAGGTTCATTCCCTATGCGTGCGTCTCGGCAATTAGGTTAGTCTGTACCGTTTCGTAGATTTCATATATATGCCTCGACATACATGGTTTGTTTTTCTCTTCATCACTTACTTGACTCCGTTATAACAGGCCCATCTGCCTCGGACTTGGTTTTCAGTCTGAGAGTTGAGTGCTGGCTAGCCATGTGGGAAACCTTGAGAAACCTCTCAGTGGACGCGCTTTACAGGAACTGCTGGCTGTGTGGCATTGCTATTCTAGCCACCCAGAAGGCGGGCTGTCCACAGACGGGACGTTTGCAGAAACAAGCTTCCTGCTCAGAACATCCAAGCATATGTTTTGTGTGCATGATGATTCTGTTTACCTTAGGTTTGTTAAAAAGATGGTTTGACCCAAGGATCCAGTGGTAGATCGTTAGACGTCATTATTCAACAGTCTTTCCAAACGCAGCTGTTTTGTCAATTACGAGCGTGGTAAGTCGCTTCAGTCCTGTCTGACTCTTTGCGACCCCGTGGACTGTAGCCCCGCCAGGCTCCTCTGTCCATGGGGATTCTCCAGGCAAGAAGACTGGAGTGGGTTGCCATTTCCTCCTGCAGGGCATCTTTCCGACCCAGGGGTCAAACGTCGTCTCTTATGTCTCCTGCATTGACAGGTGGGTTTTCTACCACTGGTACCACCTGGGAAACACAAATCAACGCAAAACCATAAACAGGCATCACCTGTGGAAATGCACAGCCACAGCCAACGATCTTTTCCTTTTCATGCTTAAGGAAGTGTCTGCTACCTGTTCATAAAACACTGGGCTTCTAGCTCCTCGAAGAGATTTTTATAGCTTTGAGAGAACCTGAAGGGCAGTCTTGAGTTACAGAGCTCTGGATCAAACCCAAAGTCTTAGGAAGGTGAATCTTTGATGAGACTCGCAGACCCCAGGTTATAACACACGGTTCATTTAATTGGTTGAGATTTATCTGTGTGTTTAGAACACACCCAGGGAAAGCAGAAATGTGTCGGTCACTCAATCGTGTCCGACTCTTTGCAACCCCATGGACTGTAGCCCACCAGGCTCTTCTGTCCATGGGATTTTCCAGGTGAGGATACTGGGGTGGATTGCTGTTTCCTCCTCCAGGGGATCTTCCTAACCCAGGGATCAAAACCCAGGTCTCCTGCATTGCAGGCAGGTTCTTTACCATCTGAGCCGCCAGGTTCATAGGATTGTAATAAAGAGCAGTATTATAAATGTTTACCCATGGGAGATTTGATAAATCTGTGACAATAAATATATTTGATAGAATATTATATGGCAGTTAAAAATGATCAGGCAGGTATTTATGTGATAAATTGAAAAAAAAACTATGAAATATCGAGTCGAAAAAAGAAGTTACAAAGAGTCCCTGTTGTGGAATGCAGTTTGTGTTCATAAATAAATAAGTAAAATATTTATTTTTAATATATTAAAAGATCTGTTTTAGATCTGCCAGGTCTTAGTTGCGACACAGGGGATCTTTAGTTGCTGTGTTATGACCAACCTAGACAGCATATTGAAAAGCAGAGACATTACTTTGCCAACAAAGGTCCGTCTA
>NW_011481134.1:0-526 GCF_000754665.1 Bison bison bison | reverse complement strand
ATTCAGGACTGATCTCCTTTAGGATGGACTGGTTGGATCTCCTTGCAGTCCAAGGGACTCTCAAGAGTCTTCTCCAACACCACAGTTCAAAAGCATCAATTCTTCGGCACTCAGCTTTCTTTATGGTCCAACTCTCACATCCATACATGACCACTGGAAAAACCATAGCCTTGACTAGATGGACGTTTGTTGGCAAAGCAACGTCTCTGCTTTTTAATTTGCTGTCCGGGGCTGCTGTCCACGGGGGTTGTGGAGAGTCGGACATGACTGAGCAGAGCACTCACACAGCCCCAGCTCACTTATAATGCAGGCCCTGGGTTAAACCCTTAGAAGCTCCAGCTGGCGTGAGCCACAGAGGCCTGGGAGGCTGGTGTCATGGTTACGAATCCCATTTTGCAAATGAAGAGACTGAGGTTTTGTAGAGAAGGCAAGCATCTGGAGAGGCCACCCTCAGGCTGGGAATCGGTCCCAGCGTCACCACCCGAGTTTATTCTTTGAGCCCCGCTGTGACTCTTCTCAAGCAATG
>NW_011481133.1:9324-9672 GCF_000754665.1 Bison bison bison | reverse complement strand
CCGTTGGGTTTTTCCCTACTCCGCTAGCATCTGGACAGCAACAGGTACTCTGTCCCATGGAGAAAAGTATCCAGCCACTTGGAGCCCCTGTGTATCATTTGGATACTCAGGGAGAGCTCTAGGTTATTGAAGGTCCTGTGGGACACAGGAGTGTGTTGTTCAGATTGCGGAGCAGGAACCCGTGTTTGAAATTTCCAAATGCAGGTCAATGACAGCGCCTGGGGTAGCGGCAGATGCAAAATCTGCTAGCTCCCTAGAGCAGAATCTGGCCACGTCGTGGAGCTGGAGCCCAGGGACCGCGGAAGATGTCCTCCGGTCTAGGGGCGTGTCCATAAGGGTGCCGTCCAG
>NW_011481133.1:4568-5636 GCF_000754665.1 Bison bison bison | reverse complement strand
AAAGGATGGCCAGTGATAACTCCAGACCGTGGCTCCAGAAATCTGCAATTAGACCAAATACAAGACAAGCTCACCATTTCTACTGTGTTGTTGTGTGTGTTTGGACCGGAAAGAGGGGATGCATGGCCTGAGGATTCACCCAGGACAAATCAGGTGGGGTAGGGCTTTGAGACCACTGGCTTTAGAGCCCTCAGCCTGTGGTCACATGGGCCGGCCTTTGGAAATGGTGGATGTGGCTATGGCAGGACTGGGATGGTGAGGAGGCTAAGATCCTGCAGAAAAGGGCAGAGACCTGAAGGAGAAAGAGCCACAGATTGTCTGATGCACTGGAGACTTGTTCCACACATGTAAGGAGAACTGGAAAGGTCCTGGGCTGTGCTGCCCAGGATCAGCCCAAAAGCCAGGGTGCTATGTACATGAGAGTGGCACACACTGACACGATGTGATACAAAACAGAAGATAAGTTAAGGCAGGCTGTCTGTGCAAAACGACAGGCATCCTAGGAGAGACAGGATGTGAGCGTGGCATACCTCCAGGCACTTCCAGCCTCCCTGGCAGTGCAGGTAGGCAAAGAAAGTGCAGGGCTTAGTGTACGTGTTTGGCCCTCCACTGGGTTGTGCCTGTGAGGGAGGGAACAGGGAGGAAGCAAGGGTGGTGGGCTTATTTCATGTCCCAAGAGAACTCGGGGGAGTGGGAGATGGGGAAGCCCCTGGGGGTAATTTGAAGCCTGCTGGTTTTCAGGGTCCAGGGTCTAGGCAATAGCCGTCCTGCCAAAGATACCCCATGGTGTGTGCTGAAAGTCCTGACGTGAATTCCTTCTTTCCTCTGGGGTCATGCCCCTGGCTCTGGGGTCTAGAGTGGCAAAGGTGTGCGTCTGCATCTGAGAGAGGATTCTGGCTCTCTCTCTCTGGAACAGATTCTCTGATTTTATCATAGGGGATTTGCACCCGGTGACACTCAGTGGGACCCTGCCTTCCAGGTGACTGTCTTGGATGTCTTTGGGCCCAACCAGGGACAGGCTTCTTTGGCACTTTGGCTGTATAGGAAAGCAGATATACCTGATTGTAT
>NW_011481133.1:0-604 GCF_000754665.1 Bison bison bison | reverse complement strand
TCAAGCTAGGGGCCACAGAGTATTTGGATCTAGTGATCTAGCTTTTTGGGTTCAGGAAATTACAGCTTCTAGGCCTTCAAAAGATCTTTTAATTCAAGGAAATGAAATAGGGCTGTTAGATACTGGAGCAGACGTCTCTAGCATTGCTAGACTTTAACCTTTAGAAGGGACAATTTTAGTTTTCACAGATGATTCCTCTAGAGTTAAAGCAGACACAATTATTGATAAAATATCCCATGTTCAGGTAACTGAAGAGACATCTGTCCAGAGAGCTGAGTTATGAACAGTTATTTGGGCTCTTCAACATTTAGACCACACCTTCAATTTTTTGACTGACTCCCAATATATTGTAGGGTTGTTTCCTCATATAGGGACTGTTAATATTCCAAATAAATAAATAAATAAAACTACTATATTCTCCTTGTTATCTGATTTACAGAAATAGATTAAACACAGAGATAACAAATATTTTGTGGGACATATTAGAGCCCATTCTGGCTTGTCTGGCCCTTTACATGAAGGAAATGCTTTGGCAGATGCATTGACTAAATTAATTGCTTTAAACTTACAGAAAAAGATGGACAAAGCCAAAAATTCTCACAAA
>NW_011481132.1:4390-5472 GCF_000754665.1 Bison bison bison | reverse complement strand
GTCCATGAGATCTCAAAGAATTGGACACGACTGAAGGGACTTAGCACATACAATAGTATTTAGTAGAACCAGGGTACAAACACAGGTGATCTGACTCCAGAGCTTGGGTTCCTTTACCATAATATAATATGATTGTTGTGGCCTGGTAATTATAATCAATTCAGTCACTCAGTTGTGTCCGACTCTTTGTGACCCCATGAACCGCAGCATGTCAGGCCTCCCTGTCCATCACCAACTCCTGGAGTCCACCCAAACCCATGTCCATTGAGTCCATGATGCCATACAACCATCTCATCCTTTGTCATCCCCTTTTCCTCCTGCCCTCAATCTTTCCCAGCATCAGGGTCTTTTCCAATGAGTCAGCTCTTCGCATCAGGTGGCCAAAGTATTAGAGTTTCAGCTTCAGCATCAGTCCTTCCAATGAACACCCAGGACTGATCTCCTTTAGGATGGACTGGTTGGATCTCCTTGCAGTCCAAGGGACTCTCAAGAGTCTTCTCCAACACCACAGTTCAAAAGCATCAATTCTTCAGCGCTCAGCTTTCTTTATAGTCCAACTCTCACATCCATACATGACCACTAGAAAAACCATAGCCTTGACTAGATGGACCTTTGTTACAAAGTAATGTCTCTGCTTTTTAATATGCTGTCTAGGTTGGTCATAATTATAATAGCTAACATCTATTGAACACTTATTATACGCCAGGCATTTTCCTAACTACTTCACATACTACCTGCTTTTATCCTAACAACCCAGGTGATATATACCTTTATTAGTATTTAACAGGTGAGAAAAACAGGCATGAGACATTAAAGTTGATTTAATGGTATGACATTACCCAAAGTCACACCAGTGGTTATTATATGGAGCTGGAATTTGATCCCGGGTAGTTTCAAGACCACAGCTTTGTACCTCACCATGACATCACAAGGCGCAGCAGGAGCATCTACAGAGAATGATGAAGAGACAGAATTGGCAGGGACCCAGGAGGAGGTGTCACTAGATTAGAGGCTAAGGAACCTTGACAGCCTGGCATCTCATGCTTGCATTACCCTCCAGGAACACCCATGAGTCTAGAGCT
>NW_011481132.1:0-580 GCF_000754665.1 Bison bison bison | reverse complement strand
TCCAAGTCTCTGTCTCGTGTTGTTTGTTTCTGAAGGTAGGGCAGCAGCAAAGCCCAGAGGCAGGGCTCTGTACAGCTCAGGGGTTATCTTCTGTGCTATTAGTTACATGCTGCTTCTGCTCCTTCCCTCATTTTGCAAGCCAAGCCCCTGACCAAGGGTGCTACGGCCTCTTGGAGCCTCAATTATTTGATAAAAAATGTCACCTACCAAATAAGCCACAAGATGCAAATACCCTAAATAATCTAAAGCATTCTACTGAAATGGAATCCCTTAGCATTAGCCCTACTGGTCTATTCTGACCCCTTCAGACTACTTAAACTGTCTACTCGCTTTCAAGTCCAAATTCCTGTGGCTTATGGCTAGCGATGTGTTTGTTTAGAATCTTTTGTAAACTCCTCATGGTGAGAACTAGTGCAACTTTCCATCCACTTCTAGGGTCTGGGTGCAATTTAAAATTATCATCAGTATGATTTACTATTTCCATTCGAGCAAATTTCCTATAGAGAGTTTCCTTTCAGCGGACTAGACCCATACCAGGAAGTGACTTAGGTATAAGGGGAAGACATGGCTTTTGAAAACC
>NW_011481131.1:15623-16482 GCF_000754665.1 Bison bison bison | reverse complement strand
CTTGACTAGACGGACCTTTGTTGGCAAAGTAGTGTCTCTGCTTTTGAATATGCTGTCTAGGTTGGTCATGACTTTCCTTCCAAGGAGCAAGCGTCTTTTAATTTCATGGCTGCAGTCACCATCTGCAGTGATTCTGGAGCCCGAAAATAGTCTGTCACTGTTTCCCTTGTCTCACCATCTGTTTGCCATGAAGTGATGGGACCAGATGCCATGATCTTCGTTTTCTGAATGTTGAGTTTTAAGCCAACTCTTTACTCTCCTCTTTCATTTTCATCAAGAGGCTCTTTAGTTCTTCTTTGCTTTCTGCCATAAGGGTGGTGTCATCTGCATATCTGAGGTTATTGATATTTCTCCCGGAAATCTTGATTCCAGCTTGTGCTTCATCCAGTCCAGCATTTCTCATGATGTACTCTGCATATAAGTTAAATAATCAGGATGACAATATACAGCCTTGATGTACTCCTTTCCCAATTTTGAAAAGTCTGTTGTTCCATGTCCAGTTCTAACTGTTGCTTCCTGACCTGCATACAGATTTCTCAGAAGGCACGTCAGGTGGTCTGGTATTCCCATCCCTTGAAGAATTTTCCACAGTTTGTTATGATCTACACAGTCAAAGGCTTTGTCAGAGCCAATAAAGCAGATGTTTTTTTGGAACTCTCTCACTTTTTTGATGATCCAATGGATGTTGGCAATTTGATCTCGGTTCCTCTGCCTCTTCTAAATTTAGCTTGAAGCTTTAGAAGTTCACGGTTCACATACCGTTGAAGCCTGGCTTGGAGAATTTTGAGCATTACTCTACTAGTGTGTGAGATGAGTGCAATTGTGTGGTAGTTTGAGCATTCTTTGGCATTGCCTTTCT
>NW_011481131.1:13649-13864 GCF_000754665.1 Bison bison bison | reverse complement strand
TGCCCCCGGAGGGCCACGCCGCACCTGCCGCCTCGGAGCCCGGCAGGTCTGGGTCCTCAGCCCACAGACACTCGAGCAGGAGGACCGGGCTGTCGAAGCTCTGCCAGAGCCGTATTGCGCTGTCGGGTAAGCAGCCTCTCTCCGCCGGCCGGGTGGCGCCTGTGCAGGATGGGGCCATGTGGGCCTCCTCGCTTGGCGACTCTGCTCTGACAGGA
>NW_011481131.1:10171-12035 GCF_000754665.1 Bison bison bison | reverse complement strand
TGGGGCTGGCCCGCCCCTCCGTGCCCATCTTGCTGGGGGAAGCCGGCCTGGCTGCAGTCTCCGTACTGCCTGCTGCACTGCCAGCAGCGGTTTCTGTTTCTCTGGGATGGAGGAGCCGGGGTGGCTCTGCCGAGAGTGCCGACGGCGGGGTGGGGAGTGAGGCCTGCACCGCCTTCCCCTCGGCTGTTCCAGGGGGTGGAGGAGCTGCTGGTGACACAGGGCCCTCCTCTCTGTGACCGCAGATCCTGGTGGCCAATGACAGGGCCTGCCAGCTCCTGGGCCACAGCAGCCACGACCTCATCGGCCAGAAGCTCACGCAGTTCTTCCTGAAGCCGGACCCCGACGTGGTGCAGGCCCTCAGCGAGGAGCACGTGGAGGCTGACGGGCACGCCGCCGTCGCGTTCGGCACCGTGGTGAGTGCGGGCCTCTGGGCTGCCGGTGCTCGCAGTCGGCCGTCTCGCCCTCAGCCCTGGCGTAGGAGGCAGCTGGGAAGGGGTGGGCGTCGGGGAGGCCACGTCAGTGGGGACGCTGTGCCTTCCTGGTGCTCCTGGAGGAGGGGCGCACTGCAAGCCTGCAGGGCCCAGGCCAGGCTCCGGGGAGCTGCAGTTCTGTCGTCTCCCTCTCCGTCTCCATGCCCCGCTGTCTGGTGGTGTTGGGGGCTGGCATGGCTGCAAGGGCTCCCTGGAGCTTTGGGCTCTCCCGTGTGTGTATCCAGGCTGGACGTTAACAGGCTGCGTGTTAACCTGCGTGTTAAATGCTGAGCCCTGAGCCTCAGGCCCTGAAACAAGTTAGATAGGACCACGTACACGCAGAAAATAACCCGTGCGCGGGACGAGCGCCAAGAAGGAAATGTAGACACTCAGCATGTGGGGTGTCTCTCTGAGAAGCCTGGCCGCCACATTCCCCTCGCTTTATTACCGTGAAGTGCGGTATGAGAACACGTACTCTTCTGATAGGCCACTCACTCAGAGGCTGTCCAGTCAGGCGTCGGAGGCCTTGTTTGCGCTTTGCTTAGTTTCTGTCTGGGAGGTGGGTGAGCAGCAGGCAGGCGTGCCCGCCGGCCGGGCTCGGGCCGCTCTGAGCCCTCTGTGCCCAGGTGGACGTCGTGAGCCGCAGCGGGGAGAGGATCCCGGTCTCCGTGTGGATGAAGCGGGTGCAGCGGGAGCGCAGCCTCTGCCGTGTGCTCGTGCTGGAGCCCGTGGAGCGGGTCTCAGCCTGGGTGGCGTTCCGGAGCGACGTGAGTCCCGTTTGGGTTCCCAGCTGTGCGTCCCTTTACCACTCGGGGCCCGCCCCCCCCGGCACGTCAGCACGTGGTGTTCCCCGGGGCCTTCGGGCAGGAAGAGGGCCTGGTGTGCCCGCTGCCCTCCTGGTAGCTGCACTTGGGCAGGGCATCCGGCCTCCCTGGCCTCTGTTCCCTCACCTATACACGTGGGATACGAGCCCGGCCCCCCAGCGGATGGTCTTAACACTTGGATAAAGTCATACATCGTCCCCGGGTGGTGGCCGGCACGCAGGCCGCACTCGAGGCCGGCGCGGGGTGCCGGGTGTGTGTGTGGTCCGTGAGCCTCCAGCGTGAGCCGGGCTTCTGTGGGTGCCTGGGGGAACACGCGTTTGGGAACGTCTGGCAGGGGACGGGAGACGGCGTTCTGAGGGTGGCTGCACTTCCAAGGGTGGGGCGGGGGGAGCACCCCTAGCCTTGCCTTCAGCTGGAAGGCACGGAGGCTCAGTGAGGTTTAAAGCTGAAGCGCAGGAAACGTGGGTCACAAGGCTGACACCGGCTTTTCCTCCCAGGGCACCGTGACATCCTGCGACGGGCTCTTCGCACACCTGCACGGCTTCGCGTCTGGGGAGGAGGTGGTTGGGC
>NW_011481131.1:8245-10071 GCF_000754665.1 Bison bison bison | reverse complement strand
CCCTGCCGTCAGCTCATGAAGCTGAGTCTCTCTGTCTTGTGTCGGTCAAGTTCTTAGACTCAGCTTCATGAGCTGACGGCAGGGGTGTCTGCACTGCAGTCGTGACCGAGGCTCCGAGTTTCTGCGGCGCCCGCCTGGCCACCCCTGCCCCCGGTCCCGTTCCTGGAGCTCCTGCTGGGGCCTCTTTATTGAGAGGTCTGGGGGCTTGAGGAGCAGGAGTGACTGGTGGGTGTTGTCTCCCGCCCAAGTCAGGACTGCAGGTCAGGTGGTGGCGGTCGCTCGGCAGCTCTAGGGGGCAGTGGAGGTTCGGGCGGGGGTGGTTCTCTTCTCAGGTGGACCCCCCAGTTCCCAGGGGCCCTGTTTCACAACTAGCGCACGGCCTTCTCATAGAGATCGCGCTGCCAGGATTCACTGGATGTAGCAATCAGCGGCCTGCAGGGTCAGACAAACAGGGGTGGTCAAGCTGGGGTGAGGTCGGCTCTGCTGCTGCAGGAGATAGACCCTGCCAGGGCGTCGTGGGCTCTCCCTGGCTGTCCTCTGGCTTCTGGCTGAGAGCCGGGCCCTCCTGGGAGGTGGGGTACTGGCTTCAGTCCCTCTAGGTCGATGGAAGCCTCCCCTCCCGCATCGTCCTCTCTTTATGCTCCTTGCTCTGTCCTCAGACAGCGGACCTCCTGAGGCCCGACGCTGTGGGGCTCAGCTGGCGCAACCACTGTGGGGACTATTCGGCAGCCTCTTATGCTTAACTCTGGCGGGCTGGCATAAGTCCTTTTGGACATGCTGCGTCGCTTCAGTTGTGTCCTACTTTTCGCCACTCTGTGGACTGTAGCCGCCAGGCTTCTCTGTCCATGGGATTCTCCAGGCAGGAATACTGGAGTGGGTTGCCATGCACTCCTCCAGGGGGTCTTCCGACCCAGGGATCGAACCCACGTCTCTTCTGGCTCCTGCATTGGCAGGCAGGTTCCCAGCGCCGCCTGGGAAGCCCTTGCTTAACTCTGAACATAAGCACGCTTGTGTCCCACCCCAGGCACACATCCAGAGGAGGTGAGCGTGCCAGGAGGCGCGTGTCTGTGTGTGCCAGGAGGCGCGCGCGCGCGTGTGCACCAGTAGGCGTGTGCAGGCACGCTCCCAGCAGCTCCGTGCTGGATCCACCTGCCACCTCTGCCGCAAAAGAGGCTGTGCCCTCTTTCCTCAGGGCTCACCGGGGCCCGGGGTCTTACCAGGGGAAGCCTGGGGTCTTGATTCCGCCCCTGGTCAGGATGCAGGGCTGGTGCAGGGAGCTCCCCCATGTTCGGGCCTCGGGCCTCTGCAGATCTTGCGGGGGAACCCTTAAAAAGGAGGCAGGCAGCACTGGGAGAGGGGTAGACACAGGCCTGGGGACCGGCCGTCTCTAGAGCAGCAAGGAGCTGACCAGGAAAGCCTGTTACACACTGCTCTTGTGGGATTTGCTCAGGAGAGCAGACAGGTTCTGAGCATTTAAAGCAGAGAAACACGATGGAGGACTTGGCTGTGTGGATGATGGGGGCCGTGGAGGCAGAGCAGAGATGGACAGACCACCTGGAGGCCAGCAGTCTGGGGAGCCCCCGCCCCCCGCCTGCAGAGGCGGGTGCTGGGGCCTGGTGGTCCAGGTGGGGAGTGGGCAGGCACTCGCTTCCTGCAGGGCTGGGAGAGGGGCCAGGCTGGTCCTGGCGCGTGGCTGGATGGCCCGTGTGCACCGTGTTCGGGTTGTTCTGGAGTGGGAAGCGGCCGTGCTGGCTTGGGTCCCAGCCCAGCCACGGCTCTTGGTCAGGCCTCTGCCATCCCTAGGGTTGGGGTGGGGTGGTGGGGAG
>NW_011481131.1:4694-6108 GCF_000754665.1 Bison bison bison | reverse complement strand
GGGTCAGCATGGGGGACGAGCCTGCGGGCACAGCCCAGGGTGAGAACAGCCCCTCCTCCTCCTGGGCCACCCTCTGCACGGGAGAGGAGCTGGAGCTGGGGGTGGGCGTGGGCGTGATGGGGGCAGTGGTGACGTGGGGACCCTGCTCTGTGGACTTGGTGGTCTTCTCTGTCTCTTGTGGGCCTTCCACGTCCCCAGGGGATGGGGCGCTTGCGTGGATCTCACGGCTGTGTTGGCGCAGAGCGCAGGACGGGAGATGCCCAAGTGAGTCACGTGTGCCTGTGCCCGGCGGCACAGCTGGTTGGCAGTCTTGCTGTGCGAGTAAGTGACGCAGCTTTCTGTAAGCAGCCGAAGGCGGGACTGACGTCAGGTCCATCCCTGAGGCAGTAGTCTTGTAGGATTTGTTTAGTTTTGTCTATTCCCAGTGGTTTTTTTTTTCTCTAATTTACTTACTTATTTTTAGCTGTGCAGGGTCTTTGTCGCTGGGCAGGCTTTTCTCTAGCTATGGAGAGCAGAGGCGCCTCTCTAGTCAAGGTGGAGGGCTTCTCGCTGCAGTGGCCTCTGCTGGGGAGCAGTGGCTCTCGGGTGCCTGGGCTCCAGTGGCTGAGGCTCGTGGCTCTGGCTGCGGTTCGAGGGATCTAGATGGCAGGCTCAGCAGCGGTGGTGCCCGGCCTCACCGCCCTCGGCACGCGGGCTCATCCCAGACCAGGGACTGAGTCTGCGTCTCTTACACGGGCAGACGGATTCCTTACCCTGAGCCACAAGGGAGGCCTTCCAGTGCTTTTAACTGAACATTTAGGATGACTCCAATAAAAGCCCCGAGTCCACACCGTGACGCCGTGAGACCGTGTGAGGGCGCGGTGCGGGCCTTCTGCAGGTGGGGCCCCGGGAAGCAGAGGCCCAGCGGAGGCTCCGGCAGCCTCCAGGGAGCTCACTTCCACTCCAGGAGGCTCGACCGGGCGCCCTGGTGTCGGCTCGGGGGCCCTCCCAGGCTGGCGCCCTGGGTGCTGTCACCTGAGGGCGAGTCTGTGGAAAGACCTGGACTTGGAGGAAACACCAGTGGATTTAATACAGTCAGGGAGGGGAAATGTGACTGTGGTGTTGACGGGACGTGAGTGCTCCCTGTCAGATGGTGTGTGTCAGGCCTTAGGTGTGACTGTGTGAGTCTGATGGGACGTGAGCTCTCCCTGTCAGGTGTGTTTGTCGTGCTCCGGTAGTGTTGGGGTGTCTCTCTGTCAGATGGTGTTTGTCGTGCTCGGGTGGTGTTGGGGTGTCTCCCTGTCAGGTGTGTTTGTCGTGCTCGGGTGGTGTTGGGGTGTCTCCCCGTCAGGTGTGTTTGTCGTGCTCGGGTGGTGTTGGGGTGTCTCCCCGTCAGGTGTGTTTGTCGTGCTCGGGTGGTGTTGGGGTGTCTCCC
>NW_011481131.1:0-527 GCF_000754665.1 Bison bison bison | reverse complement strand
GTCTCTGCTGGAGGGGGAGTCCGTGTGACCTCTGTGGCTCCTAAGTGACTGTGTCGTCCTGCGTCACAACCCGCAGGGGGGACAGCATCCCAGAAGGAAGCCAGTCACCGCCCGAGCGCCCGCGAGACGTGCCCGAGGGAGGCCCACCCGCCCGCAGCGGCTCGTCGTCACCCGAGGGCCAGCAGCGCTCTGTCTCAGAGCAAGAGCAGCCGGTGACAGCAGAGCTCCTCAGCTGGGGCCTTCAGCCAGGGAGTCAATCTGAGCTGGGGGACACGAAGCCATCTACTTCCCAGGAAGACTCCGAAGCTGCCATCCCCGGGGCAGACAGGAGTGGTGGGGACGAGACGCATGGCCCATGTCAGGAGGTGCGGGCGGGGCGGGGTGGCACCAGCGAGTCAGGCCAGGGCCCTGACCCTGCCATGGCCGCGCCCCACACCGAGGGTCATCTGGCCGGGCAGGACCCCGAGGGGGAGCAGAGCATGCTGCCGGGAAGCCCGCGCTCAGCCCCCAGCGCCCCAGGGACGCTG
>NW_011481130.1:14296-15123 GCF_000754665.1 Bison bison bison | reverse complement strand
GCCCCTCACCCCCAACACACATTTTGAGATAGCATTGGCACAAGGTCCATATTCGCAGCCATAAAACAATTGACATGGATCTTGAAGAAAGGCAGATTTCCAAGCAAATATGTAGTTCGTTAACATAGCTCAAGAAAACATTTCCATAAAAAAACCACAATGGTTAGCTCAAGGTTTGAGATAAAGTTAAGTTCAGGTGGAACCAAGTGTTGCATGGCAACACAGGATTAGAAGAGAAAAGAAAAAAAGACATCTGCCAGTTGTACTTTATTTCCTCCCGCAGCTTGGGGACCTCTGGCCTCCCTATCGAGGCTATTAACACTCATAAACTAGTCCCAGTTTGGTGAAAGGAAAGCTCATATTACCCCAACCTCCCAGGTTGGTAAAGGAGATCCAACATTTGATTCTGGCAGACTCTCAAAGGACATTAGCATCCATCAACTGGTTGATGGATGGGGCTTCTCAGATGGATGGGTTGATGGAATGGGCTTCTCAGACCACAGACGTCATGCAGCATAGTGATTAGCCAAGTCTTGAGGGGGTTGAATTCAGTCGTGAGACCACCAAGTTGTTTCTTGGGGTTGGGGTCAGCTTCTTTACAGGCAGTGATGTCTAATGCTCAGACAATTCAAAAGGACATAGCTTCCCTGTATTTAATAGAAGCTCATGAATGACAAACTCAGAGTCAAGTGCTGCCTGTTAAGTGTATATTCAATACCCTACCTGGCCTAATTCAAAATCACTGTCCATAAAGTGATTGCCCCCTTTCTTGGCAAAATGAACCACTTAACACCAGGTCCCCTTTTAAACATGAACTCTGAAATGAA
>NW_011481130.1:9245-10292 GCF_000754665.1 Bison bison bison | reverse complement strand
TTACATCTGTTGGTTACTTTTCTTATTCATTATAATGTTTTTTTTTTCCCTCTCTCTCTCTGGTACAAGTCGCATTTATTGAAGCTTGCACTAAAAAAAGTTCCACTAAGTGACCAAGGGCAACTCACTGTGAATTTCCTCCCTGATTAAGAATTTATATTTTATAGACATACACACAGTATATATACAAGGAAAGGAATGTATACAACAAAATACCACAGAGAAGTCATGACTGAAGAGTCAGGAAATACATCCAGTTTGGGAATTCTTTCCTAATGTGTCTTCCAATACCAACTTCAAGGTTACATCACACTCTCAACAACTGCAACACTTACTGCCCACTGGAAACAATCATAGCTTTTGAGTACGTCAGCAAAAAAAATTATCATGAAAACATATTTGATCCCATTGAGAAGTCTAACAACTCTCTATATGGGAGTTTTTCCATCCAAATTGAAAGCTACTTGTTGACAACAATTACAAAATTCATTAGGCTTACCAAACATAATTAACAAGGATTTGGGAAGAACTTCAGGGAAATTGAAGCCCAATGTTACTCTTCTGGGGGATATTAAATCATAACCATCATGTCTACAGAACAATAATGATAAGTCCAGTAGCAAAGTTAACCTTGGAGGAAATCTTTTGGTATAGTCACATGATTACCTGCCAAGTAGCCACCTCTGAGGCTACTAAAGCTACACAAGCAGCTGCCAAAGAAAAATTCCCCCAGAATGGAAGCAATGGAACAGGTAGTCCCACACTGAAATAAAGGAACGTTGTGATATACAGGGACATAAATGGGCTAAATATATAATATAGTTGATTTGTATTTTTGAAATAACTTGGCCCTCCTGCATATTTGTTACTGGTAATTGGCAGGAAACTCAGGCAGTAATCACATCAATCTGAACAAGAAGGCACATATAATTGCTTATGAAAACAAGCCTGCATCTGGCCTTAGTCACAGGAATAACATAAGATGGCAGATTTAACCACATTCTGGACTTTCTTCTGCCAACCTGATTTTAGAGCCCATAGCATATA
>NW_011481130.1:4563-5532 GCF_000754665.1 Bison bison bison | reverse complement strand
GTCCATCGAGTCAGTGATGCCATACAGCCATCTCATCCTCTGTGTCCCTTCTCCTCCTGCCTTATTTGCGGCATGCAGGATCTTTAGTTGCAGCATATGGGATCTTTCATTGGGGTAAGCAGGAAATTTGTTGCAGTATATGGGATCTTTGTTGTGGCATGCAGGATCTTTTAGTTGCAGCATGTGAGATATTTTTGGTTGTGGAATGTGGGATCTTTTTAACTGGGGCATGCAGGATATTTGCTGCAGCTGAGGGATCTTTTTAATTGTGGTGTGTGAGATCGTTGTGGCATGTGGATCTTTTAGTTGTGGCAGGCAGGATCTTTAGTTGCATTATGGGGAATCTTTTTATTTGTGGCACGCAGGATATTTATATTTCAGAATATGAGATCTTTTTATTTGTGGCATGCAGGATCTTTATGCAGCATGCAAGAACTTTAGTTGTGGCATGTGGGATCTTTTGGTTGTGGTATTGGGATATGTGAGCAATATGTGGGATCTTAGTTGCAGCATGTGGGATCTTTGTTGTGGCTTGTGGGATCTTCACTGTGTCATATGAGATCTTTATAATTGTGGTATATGGGATCTTTGTTGCTGCATGTGGAATCGTCACTGCAGCATGTGGGATCTTTAGTTGTGACATGCTGGATATTTTTAATTGTCACAGGCAGGATCTTTATTGTGGCATGGAATCTTTTAAATTGTGGTATGTGGGATCTTTGTTGCAGCATGCAAGATTTTTTTTATTTCTGGCATAGGATGTTTTACTTGTGGCATGAGGAATCTTTTAGTGGCAGCATGTAGGATCTTTTTAGTTGTGATACATGTGATTTCTATTGTGGTGTGTGGGATATGTGTTGCAGCATAGGTGATCATCTGTTGCAGCAAACAAGATTTTTTTACTTGTAGCATTTCAGATCTGTTTAGTTGTGGCATAGGGGATCTTTGTTGTTTCACATGGGATCTTTT
>NW_011481130.1:0-503 GCF_000754665.1 Bison bison bison | reverse complement strand
AAGGGGCAGTGAGAAGAGGAGGAGCCAGGGTAAAGCTAGCAAAGCTGCTTCCCTCTGGGTAAGAGATTTGGAAGCTACAATGTTGTGAACAGCAGCTGCCTGAGTGCTTTGCCCTTCCCAGCACCTGGCATGACACATGCACCCCCCATATTGTGGAGTAAAGTTATGAATAAATGGAACATTTTTTATTATTCCTTCATCCATCTTTCCTTTGTACACTGAAACTTTGATACATACTAGGGAGACAGAGAAGTTGGAGCAGTGAAGTTCAAAGAGTAAGGGAAGTGGTTATCTCCACCACTTTTCTTGCTTCCTGAGTTCATCAGAGAGTACAGTGATGGGATATAGAGCTGAATCACCACTTCAAAGATGGGATTTAGGTACCTTATCTGAAGGTTCCTTATCTTAATTCTGCTATTGCTTTTATTTAGTTGTTAAGTCATGTGACTGTGATCCCATGGACTATAGCCCTCCAGGCTCCTCTGTCCATGGGATTTCCCAGG
>NW_011481129.1:4635-5326 GCF_000754665.1 Bison bison bison | reverse complement strand
TTGATGATGGCCTTTTGGACTTGTGTAAGATGATACCTCATTGTGGTTTTGATTTGCATTTCTCTAATGATGAGTGATGTTGAGCATCTTTTCATGTGTTTATCAGCCATCTGCATGTCATTTTTGGCAAAATGTCTGTTTAGGTCTTCTGTCCCACTTTTTTATTGGGTTATTTGTTTTTCTGGTATTGAGCTGAGCTGGTATTCTGTATGAGCTGCTTTTATATATTGGAAATTGATTCTTTGTCAGTTGTTTCATTTGCTATTATTTTCTCCCACTCTGAGGGCTGTCTTTTCACCTTGCTTATAGTTTCCTTTGTTGTGCAAAAGCTTTTAAGTTTAATTAGGTTACACTTGTTTATTTTATTTCCATTACTCTGGGAGTTGGGTCATAGAGGATCTTGCTGTAATTTATGTCGGAGACTGTTCTGCCTATTTTTCCCCTAAGAATTTTATAGTTTCTGATCTTATATTTAGGTCTTTAATCCATTTTGAATTTACTTTTTTGTATCATGGTAGAAAGCATTCCAGTTTCATTCTTTTACATGTAGTTGACTAGTTTTCCCAGCACCACTTGTTGAAGAGATTATCTTTTCTCTATTGCATATTTTTGCCTCCTTTGTCAAAGATAAGGTGTCCATAGGTGTGTGGATTTATCCCTGGGCTTTCTATTTTGTTCCATTGATCTGTAT
>NW_011481129.1:0-481 GCF_000754665.1 Bison bison bison | reverse complement strand
GATGGCATCACCGACTCAATGGACATGAGTCTGGGTAAACTCAGGAGTTGGTGACGGACAGGGAGACTTGGTGTGCTGCTGTTCATGGGGTCGCAAAGAGTTGGACATGACTGAGTGACTGAACTGAACTAAACTGAACTGAATGCCATTTTACTCTGGCTGTTTTATATGTTTTTAACATATCTTTGGTTTTAAGATTTGACTTTCTTTGAAGTTTTACTGTTTGGTGTTCACTGAACTTCTCATGCTGTGCTGTATTTAGTTGCTCAATCATATCCAACCCTTTGTGACCTCACGGACTATAGCCCGCCAGGCTCCTCTGTCTGTGGGGATTTTCCAGGCAAGAATACCAGAGTGGGCTGTCATGCCCTCCTCCAGTGGATCTTCCCAACCCAGGGATTGAACCCAGGTCTCCCTCATTGCAGGCAGATTCTTTACCATCTAAGCCACCAGGGAAGTCCACGAATGCTGGAGAGGGTAG
>NW_011481128.1:19671-21412 GCF_000754665.1 Bison bison bison | reverse complement strand
TCTTTGCGACCCTATAGACTGTTGCCTGCCAGGCTCCTCTGTCCATGAAATTTTCCAGGCAAGAATACTGGAGTGGGTTGCTTTTCCCTTCTCCAGGGGATCTTCCTAACCCAGGGATGGATCCCAGGTTTTCTCCATTGGAGGCAGATTCTTTACCATCTGAGCCACTAAGGAACAGACATATTCTCAGGTACTTCATTTTCAGGGAACAGAGTGTATGGCAACTGAGTAGCTAGAAATTGAATCTGTAAAAATAATTCTCATTTTATATCCCTTGGAAAATACCAGGGTACCACCAGGCTTCTGTGCACTCCAGTTAGAAGAGCAGTAATTTAGTAATAAAGGTTCACTAGAAGACTACATCACACAGCAACAAAAGAGTCAAATATTTTGTCAAAACTTGAAATAAATAATTTGAGATTCAGGGTATACTTTTGGCTTGTAAGGAAAAGAGTCATTCAGATTAGTTGTTTGGTTTCATATAAATGAATTTGCGAACTGACTCACAAACTTACTTTTCTACTGGTAGATGAACTGCCTTAATAGTTCAGGGTATTTGTTTATCTACTCATTTGCCCAAAATAAATCCTTAAGACTTAATGGACTATATTTGCTGCTGTGCATTTTTTATTGGTTTTCTTCCTTACCTTCCAGGAAGTTTGAGTACATTATCTACAAATCATTTTCTTCTAAAGTAGATATTTAGTATAATAAATTTCACCACAACCCATATCCTCATATTTAGAAATTCTTTATTAATGCTTCTAATTAATGAGAAGATTTGTTATTTGTTTTGCATTTCCAGCTTTATTGAGGTATAATTGACAAAATGGTGAAGTAGTTAAATTGTGTATCATGATGATTTGATGTACATGTACATTGTGGAAGAGCTCCTCTTATCTACTTAATTAACACATACATCACCTCAAGTTTTTGTGTGTATATGAAAACATTTAAATTCTACTCTCTAGCAAATATCAATTATAAAATATAATGTTTTCAATTATAGTCTCAATGTTATACATTAGATACTCAGACTTTATTCATGATATGGCTGAAAGATGATACTTCCTTACCAATGTCTCCCTTCTCCTCTTACCCATGAGACCCTGGCAACCATGTTTCTATTCATTTCTATGAGTTTTTTTAATAAAGATTCCACATATGAATTATAACTTGCAACATTTGTCTTTTTGTGTGTCACTTATTTCACTTGCCATAATGTGCTAAAGTGCCATTTCATTTTTTCTTAAACTACAGGATTTCCTTCTTTCTAGTGGATGAATAAGATTCATTTGTTTGTTTATCATATCTTTTTATCCATTCATCTTTTGATGGTCACTCTTGTTGTTTTCTGGAGAAGGCAATGGCACCCCACTCCAGTACTCTTGCCTGGAAAATCCCACGGATTTGTTTATCACATCTTTTTATCCATTCATCTTTTGATGGTCACTCTGGTTGTTTTCTGGAGAAGGCAATGGCACCCCACTCCAGTACTCTTGCCTGGAAAATCCCATGGATGGAGGAGCCTGGTAGGCTGCAGTCCATGGGGTCGCTAAGAGTCAGACACGACTGAGCGACTTCACTTTCACTTTTCACTTTCATGCATTGGAGAAGGAAATGGCAACCCACTCCAGTGTTCTTGCCTGGAGAATCCCAGGGATGGGGGAGCCTGGTGGGCTGCTGTCTGTGGGGTCGCACAGAGTTGGACACGACTGAAGCGACTTAGCAGTAGCAGCTG
>NW_011481128.1:18885-19194 GCF_000754665.1 Bison bison bison | reverse complement strand
TTTTTTTTTTTTTTTTACTATCAGGCTCTTTATTATTTTAAATATCTGCTTTATGTATTTAGATGCTCCTTTATTTGGGTGCATACATATTTAAAATTGTTATATCTTTTAGTTGGATTGATAACTTTATCATTATCTAATAACCTTCTTTGTCTATTTTTTTTTCTTTTGTCTTTATTTTAAAATCTATTTTGTTGGGCTTCCTTTTTGGCTCAGCTGGTAAAGAATCCACCTGCAATGTGGGAGACCTGGCTTCAGTCCCTGGGTTGGGAAGATCCCCTGGAGAAGGGAAAGGCTACCCACTCCAGT
>NW_011481128.1:14136-16992 GCF_000754665.1 Bison bison bison | reverse complement strand
TTTTTTTTTTTTTTTTTTAACCTCATGGAGTAGAGATCAGTCTTTTTTCTTCTCCATAGAATAAACTCCTTTTACCAATTCATTTAGTAAATAATTTTTCTCATTGATTTGTTAAACCACCTGTGTTCTGTTGGTCTTTCAGTTCCTAAAAGAATATTTTTATCACATTGGCTTTATGCTTTCTTAACACCTATGGGGGTAAAATTCCCAACTTCCCATTATGTATTCTTTTTATAAGTTTTTTTACTTATAGACTTTTCTTATTTCATGTAAATTTTAGATCAGCTTTCTAATATTGCTAGGGTTTTATTGGAATTGTTTATATATTAAAATATGGAGAATCAACATTTCTGTATTAGTTTGTCATATGACCTGAATAAATCTCTCATTTTGTCAAGACTTTCCTTAAAATACTGTCATTCTTCAGTATCCACTGGCAATTTGTCCCAGGTACCTCCCACATATACTATAATCTGCAGATACTCAAGTCCCTTGATAAAATATGTAGTATAATTGGCCCTTTGTATGTGTAGGTTTTGTGTCTGCAGATTAAACCAGTTGGGGATGGCATTTTCTATCTGTAGTTGTGAGAAGCCAACTGTACATTTATTGAAGAAAATCTACATATAAGTGGACCTACAAAGTTGAAAAACCCATGTTATTTAAAGGCAGTAGTAAACGCAGTTGTTTCTTTGCATGGGTGAGAGATTGGTTTGGTACCTTCCAGAGATACCAAAATCCTCAGATGCTCAAGCCCCATAGTCAGCCTTTCATATCCATGGATTCAACCCACCTGAAATTATATTTTTATTTTGGAGACAGTAAATTTCTATGAATTTATATGGGTGAAGGGATTATAATGAACAAAGATTACACACATTTCCAACTTGGAAACATGGTTAAAGCATAGTGATGTTACTGAGTAGGGAGCTGCTTTGCATGAGCCAGGAAGAGAAGTCAGACATGGCATATGGACTACTTATTTTTCAGGTAGGGTGAGGACTCTGTGTATACCACACCTAGGCAAATAGAACACATGTGAGATTATAGATTCATAAGTCCTTAGAAGCTCTAAATCAAAGTTATAAATATAATATTGTATTATTCCTCTTAATTTCTAAGTAGTAGTATTCATACCTTATATTTGATTTCTGCCTCTGAACAACTAATATAGTGGAAATCTTATGTGTATTAGATATTTCTAAGTTTGAATCTAAGATCTGCCATTTTCTAGCTTTTTGAATTTGGGAAATTATTCAACTTTTCTAAGGTTTTGTTTTCTTATCTATAAAATCATTACAGTAGTATGTATTTCATAGAATTATTGTGAAGATTAAATGAGAATTTGGTCATAGCACATGTTTGGCCCTGAACATATGTTTTCAAGGTATCTCTTCTCTCATGTTCTTGCTTCCATTGATGAAATCTAGCTAATAAAATAGTAGGACTATTTCAACTGCTAACTCTATAGGGCAATAACACTGTGGTGCTTGATCTTACTTCCTATAAACTGGTAGACTTCATTTTATAAAATTTTGTGCATTTAAAAAAATGTAATGTATATATTCCTAACTAAAACCATTTTCAAATATGTTGAAGATGATGAACCATATTTAAAGTGAAAGCCACTCTCTCATTCATTTATTCCTTTTCCTCTATTGTGGCATTGTCATTTCATGAGTATGTTTTTCATTAGAAGTCAATCTCTTTATTAAGAAAGTTAAATATAAGCAACTTAGAAATATATGTATCAAAATATATCATTCTTTACAGAAAATTTAAAAGTAAATGCTAAAACACAAAGCACAAATAATATACTGCTATGGAATTTAATTTGGGACTTGTGTAGAAAGAAAGAATACATTTTCTTTACTGCATGGGCTTATTGTGACAGATTCCATCACACTACACCAGTGTTTTAAGTCATTCATCCCATGCTGTGCTGTCAGCTGTGATGACTAGAAATGCATATTGCTCCATGACAAGTTTAAAAAATGAATGACCGTTATTTTGAAGAACAGTTGTGATCAAATTGTGTGTGCAGTTAAACCTCAAAATGAAAATTTACTATTTCTAAAGATGCTTATGGGTAGGGATAATGTCAAGTGTAAGAGGGCTTTATTTAGTGGAATTTTTGTTTCTCTTTTGTAAAAGTAATAAATCTAGGAAGTTTTGGAAAGTTGGGAGGTGGAAATATGCATAAAGGAACAAGAAAGAACACCAGTAGTTATATTTGTGTTAGTATTTTCCATGTTCTTACAGGTTTTCCTCATTTTTTTACTATAATTAAGATAATCTTCTATATGAACTTCTGCATCCTACTATGTATATTTAAAGTTCTCAAAATTGAATGCATTCACATTGCTATTTTAAATCATTATTTTTAGTAGTGTCAGGGATTCCATTTTATACATATATGTGTGTGTGTGTGTGTGTATACATATGTGTGTGTGTGCATCCTAATTTATTTAACAAATTAAGGGTTTTAGGGCATTAGAATTGATTACAGAGCTTGTACTGTTGCCAGTTAGCCATTTAGTCCTGTGGAGTATACCTCGTGTTCTTCTGGAAACTATGCCTACTCTAGTGACCTCGTTACCAAAGGTTCTGTCATATTCTGCATGGCCTTACCCTCTGGGCCAGATTTGAAAGGTCATGGTGCTAGTACCTAACCTCAAGCTTGGGTAATAACTTTCTTCCTTAGAGGTGTTGAATTTACAACCCCAGAGGACACTCTCCCTCTTAATAGCTAAAAGTGTTAAGTTAAAAGCTTTAGAAACTATGGGCAGCTGCAAATAGGATCATACGCAAGAGCTGATTTGTAGAGAAAGACAGTGAAACAGATGTTCAGAGAAA
>NW_011481128.1:13364-14036 GCF_000754665.1 Bison bison bison | reverse complement strand
TCTGAAACTTAGAACAAACGAAGATGACTTTTAACACTGTATTTGACATCTTTTTTGAGGATAGAACATGGTCTCCATTTTAGATGAATTCCTTAAGATACATTCTCAAAATAGAATTACTATATTAATTGTTTGTATATTTTAAATATCTGAATAAGGGGATTTAAATATAACCAGGTTTAAAGAGAGTTTCTCTGGTGCCTCAGACAGTAAAGAATCCACCTGCAATGAAGGAGACCCGAGTTCCATTCCTGGGTTGGGAAGATCTCGTGAAGAAGGAAATGGCAACCTACTCTAGTATTCCTGCCTGGAAAATCCCATGGACAGAGGAAACTAGGGGGCTACAGTCCATGGGATTGCAGAGTCTGACACAACTGAACAACTAAACACACACATGCACGCACATGCACACACACACACACAGAAGTTTAAAGAAATCAGAGAAAATAGTCCTAATGAGCCACCAAGTTTTAGCTTATTCCTAAAGTTAATTAATTGTGAGAAAGAGGCCAAAGAGTTATAGTCACATAAAGAAGCAAGTGAATCTCACCATGAAAGAAGTTTTTGTGAAACATAATAAAGTTTTCTGTGGAGAAAAGGACACATATGAAAGAAATACATAGAAACAATAGGTATTCAACATTTAATATGAGTTCTACTAATTTTAAGTGA
>NW_011481128.1:12205-12348 GCF_000754665.1 Bison bison bison | reverse complement strand
CCAGCCATCTCATCCTCTGTTGTCCCCTTCTCCTCCTGCCCCCAATCCCTCCCAGCATCAGAGTCTTTTCCAAAGGGTCAACTCTTCTCATGAGGTGGCCAAAGTACTGGAGTTTCAGCTTTAGCATCATTCTTTCCAAAGAG
>NW_011481128.1:10041-11856 GCF_000754665.1 Bison bison bison | reverse complement strand
ACTCTATTATTGCTCTCCCTGCAGAATTCTTTTTTCCTGCAGACATCTTCCAGGAATAGAGGATACTACTGTGGGAAAGAAATGTACAATATACATGCAAATATTTACTTAATCTCTTCTTACCTTGGATTACTGGCTGCAACACTTGCCTTAATCACATATGTTCTTGCTAAAGCCCTTTAGCAGTGGACCATGGATTGAAGGAAAGTAAGGTTCTCAGCCTCCCTTCCATCTATTCTGATGTCCTTCTCCAACTCAGAAATGTACCAAGATCCTAGGAAGTTTCTGCCTTGGTTTTCCAGACTATTTGGAGGGACTTAAGGGGCACTCATGTGGTTGGAAGGTAGACTAAAGGGCTTGTCTCATAGCTGCCTTTACATAGAATGTGTACAGTTTTTACCTACTCTGTATCCTTATTTGAGATTGCTTGAGAATGCAGTGATGAAGAGTCTGAAGTACTTTTACCACTTATCTGCTACCACTCCCTGGTTTTACCACTGTCCAAAATCATCACAAGTTGAACCCCCATTTAAAAAAAAAAAAAGCGTATTTAGCTCCTTGTTATAACTAATAAAAATCTATGGGACATTGAAAAACATTTCTGTTAGGTCCAGGGTACTTATGCTATTTGGCATAAATCTCTATCAGACTGAGTGCCAAGTCACCTTGAATGAGTTGGGAGGGAAGGAGAAGAATCTCTACTATGAAGGGTGAGAGAACTACAGTAAGAGAACTTTGCATCTTGGGAACATAAATGTTAAGATTTCAGTAGGAGAGATACATTTTATGATTTTTACTTTTGAAGAGTGGCATATATTCAAGATGGAATTAAAATGAAGCAATGAAAATAATTGTTAAGGTATGATAGGACATTTTTAAATGAAAATTTTGGAATACGTATTTTGGAGTATGTCCAGATTTTTTTTTCTCAGCTGGAATTAGTTTACAAAATTAATGCATATCCTCCCAAGTATTGCAGGATTGGAGAATAATCAAATTTGACTTGATAAAAATGGAAAATGTCCTTTGATACCTCTGAAAACCTGTACTTTCCAAAGTGAGTGAGAAGACACATAAATCAATAGCAAAGATATTCCCTATCTGAAAAATTTTATGTGTAATTGATATCTTGTGACTCTGGAACAGTCTGTTTCCTGGTGCTCATTAGTGAAACCAGAAAGGAAAGAATTAAGGCCCATGAAGCTGGGATCCAGAGAGGCTGACTTAGAATAGTAGGAAGCAGAGGAGGAGGGGCCATTTGACAATTCTCTGACAGGCTGCCTTAGGTTGCTCCATCATTGCTAACTTCTGCCCACCTCCCTGCCTAACAGTACTAAGTGATAGTTCAGTAGGATGAACTCAGGGTATGTCCCAGCCAAGACTCTGGATTACTATGACCTCTTCTTTTCCTATGTTTGCATCTCTGAGTTTACATTTTGACCTTAATACCTACCCTCACTTTTTGTATGGAAGGAACTGCCTTTCCATTTAATGTATGCTGGGATTGGGAGAGGAGATTTTAATAGACACAATACCCACACTTCCCACCCACCATGGATTTTTAGGGGATATAAAAGAAATGTTTTTTTTCCTAGAAGAAAAATTAATGTTCAGTTCAGTTCAGTCACTCAGTCATGTCCAACTCTTTGCGACCCCATGAATTGCAGCACGCCAGTCCTCCCTGTCCATCACCAACTCCCCGAGTTCACTCAGACTCACGTCCATCGAGTCAGTGATGCCATCCAGCCATCTCATCCTCTGTTGTCCCCTTCTCCTCCTGCCCCCAATCCCTCCCAGCATCAGAGTCTTTTCCTG
>NW_011481128.1:8712-9941 GCF_000754665.1 Bison bison bison | reverse complement strand
ATAACTTTCCTTCCAAGGAGTAAGCATCTTTTAATTTCATGGCTGCAATCACCATCTGCAGTGATTTTGGAGCCCAAAAAAATAAAATCTGTCACTATTTCCACTGTTTCCCCATCTATCTGCCATGAAGTGATAGGACCAGATACCATGATCTTAGTTTTCTGAATTTAAGATTGGCTATTTAAATTCAAAAATCTCAATGTCAGCTGCAGTTTCTTGAAAGTATCTCAGGCAAGAGATTTCTGTGTGTTTTGTAGAGAATTTGTGAGTGTTCAACTGCTGCTCTATCAGTTTTACATCAGCTAAGAATTCCTGAAAGTGAGTCTTAAGTATCTTCCCAATCTGTGTACTTTATTTTCTCTTATTTTTCTCCATATTTCTAGTCTTGTGCAGAAATATTGCAGTTAAAATTGAGGGCATCAGGGTGAAAATTACGTGTATATTCCATGAGGAACAACTGAAATCACTGTAGCAGGACTGAAACCAGTGGATGGCATTTCTACCTTTTTCCCTCCAGGGTTTCTCCGTGCTCCTGGGGTTGTCCATTCCACTTTGAATGGCCTACCTCTCCTGTTCTTTGCCATCACCAGAAGGCTATGCCACAGTGCCCAGCACAACATTCACTTCAGTTCCCTGGGTGCTGCTGCTCCTAAGCAGCTGGGAAGGCATCTTGCTTTTGTCAGCTCTTTCCTTGAAACTTGTCAAGTAGAACTGAGTTGCCTATTAGAGCAGTGGTGACGTCATTCTGTACTCTTGCAAGGGCCTGAGTTGGGCTTTGAGAGGTGCTAGACAGCTGAGCATTATTTGAATGCTCTGCCAAAGGAGTACAAGACCAGACAGAACTCTCCTTCAATTGACGCTAGATCAAAAACTTCCATTCCAGTGACAACTGTAGCATGAAAGTTTCTTTCATGGCTCTCGTACATTTCCTCCTCTTTTCACTGTGTTGAGCTGGAGAATCTGCGTGTCTCCTTGATGTCAGGTAGTCTGGGGATTTTCAAATAGTTTTTTTTTTTTTTTTTTAATCTGTTGTATGGTAAGCAATACAATTTACAACAGTGCACACATATATACATGTATATGTAACAAATAAAATTTTCATGAAATGTTCAATGTGAGTCTCTCTGCTGTTTTCTGTTATATCCTATTCCATTAAAAATCTGCTTGTGACCCACACACTGGATTTTAAAACCTACTCTTTGGTCGCTATCCAGAAATGAAAAACATTG
>NW_011481128.1:4886-7466 GCF_000754665.1 Bison bison bison | reverse complement strand
CAACCCAGTCCAATATTCTTGCCTGGAAAATCCCATGGATGGAGAAGCCTGGTAGGCTACAGTCCATGGAGTCGCAAAGAGTCAGACATGTCTAAGTGACTTCACTTTCACTTTTAAGGCACTAATTTAGTGTCTCTGAGTATCACTTTTCTTACCAGTTTTTAAAATACTGGAGATGGAATCACATAATCACAGTGTCAGATGTAGAAAAGAAGTTGTAGATGATTTAATTCGGAGGGCACAAGTAGTGTGGTCCAGAGTATTCCAGACTTGGCGAAGAAATGCAGAGTAAATGTTGATGTGGAATTAAGTGAGTCTGCAGAGTGCAGAATTCAGAAATCTTCCTTAAGTGGAGAGGAACTTGTTTTTCTTAGAAAGCTAGTTTTAATGAAATCACTCATAAGTTGATTTTGGAGCTGGAAAGTAAAATTCTTTTTGGATTTTTGACTGTTTGAAAGAATACTTTGTAATGATACATTATTTTTCCCTTTGGACTAAATCCAAGTTAGGTACTTAACTTCAACAGATTTAAAAGTATGATCTCTTTGTGGCTGAGCAGTCCCAGAGCTTTCACAAGCAAAGCTGAACACTTTAAGATATCTATAACCAGTATTCAAATGAACCTTGTCACACTTGTGAAATGATAAGAAAATTGGTCTCTTATAACCATAGGAGGACCACTCCATATTAAAGCAATGGATATGTTTGTAAAGTCTATTGAGGGCCGACACCAGGCACAGATATTTTTGACACAGCCTTTTGACTTCCTGTGACTTTTTTGGAAATGACTAAAGCTTTGTAATCAAGGTGAGAGTTGATATACTGTTCAGAATTAGCAAACATGCTGATTTAATTAGGAGTAAGGGTTTTTCAGCCAAATTTCTGCACTTTTCCATTAAGATTCAAAACTGAACTTATTTATTTATGATGAGATAGAGTGCTTAATTTGTTGGGTGGATTTTAACTTCTTGATTCCTCAGTCTAAAGGAAACAAGTTTATTGTGTCAGCAGGAAGAAAGTCTCCCATGTGAGAAATAAAACTTTATTTCTCCTTTAAACCTTATTTCTCCTTTAAACTGCATGATTTAACTTACTGACTAAGTTACCTGAATTAACCAGTTGTTTTAACATAATATACACATGTCTTTATGATTTAAAATGTATATGCAATTGATGAGATCAGGATCTCTGAGCTCTGTCTACCTGTATTACAAATCTGTGGCCCTAAAGCCATTTGCTTCTAATTTCTTGGAGAGACTTGCTAGTACAATATAGGGGCCAGCAAGCTACAGCCAGTTGTTTGTTTTTGTAAACAGAAAAGTACACCCATGTAGGTATGTATTGTCTATGAATGCTTTTGTTCTATAGTGGCAGAACTTAGGAGTTGCAATGGAGACTGTATGTCTCCAACGCCTAAATTAGTATTTACTATCTGGCCCTTTATAGAGAAAGTTTGAATGACTTTGGTATAATATACTTTTAAACAGCATGGAGCAAAAAGTCAATCCTTTTTTATTTTATTTTTTTCAGTTCAGTTCAGTCGCTCAGTCTTGTCCGACTCTTTGCAACCCCATGAATCGCAGCACGCCAGGCCTCTCTGTCTATCACCAACTCCCGGAGTTCACCCAGACTCACGTCCATCGAGTCAGTGATTTTTTTTTTAATGGCTGGTAATTCCTCTATCTGGGTTCTCTGTTCTTTATCTTATTATCTTATTCCCTCCCTCTGTGGACTTTGTCCAGTGTGTCATTCTCTTTCTTCTGTGTTTTCAACCTTCTGCTCTCTACTGAGTTTCTAAGACTCTATAATATATACTGTAGTCTCTCCTAACTTAAAAAACAACCAACACCCCTCCCTAGCTGTTGCCCTATTTTGCTCTTCTTCTTTTTCTGAGATGCTCCTCCTTTTCATTTACTACCAACTCATATTCTTCAACATGCCACATCCTGGTTTCTGTTCTTCCTCTTCAATGAAACTGGAAAAGGTCACCAATCCAATGGACAGTCACAGTCAGATAGTTACACAAGTCATTGTCTTGTGTAACCTCTTTGCAACATTTTATGTTACTTCTCACTGAATCCTTGAAAATATTCCTTCTTTGGTTTCTATGACATTACTCTATCCATAGTTTATTTAATAGTTTCATTCCTCAGTCACTTTTATGAGATTTTCTTTTTTGCTTGCTCTCTCCATGTTGATATTACTATGTGTTCTTTTCTCTCCATAGACTGTGTGTGTAAGAGGAGAAAAGCAGACGCTAGTCTAATTCAGTCATATAAATGGAAGAAATACCTCCATGCCTAGATCCAAAATACATATCTGCAAACCAAGCATTTTTCCTAAAGTCAGGATCATATATGTCTAGTTGACAACTTTTTCCAGATGTCCTATAAACATACCAAAACATGACCTCACTGTTAAATCTATTTCTTGCTTTATCAAATGGCTTCACCATCCAGCATGACATACCTCAGAAATCTCAGAGTTTTTGCCTTTAAATCATTTTGTCTTTTACTCGCTAAACTCATTGGTTGTCAGGTCTTATAGATTATAGCTACCTTTCTTTAATATCTCATATCT
>NW_011481128.1:0-624 GCF_000754665.1 Bison bison bison | reverse complement strand
GCTCATGAGCACAGAGTGTTTTTATATTTGTTTGTTGCTTTTTCAATTTTTTCTAATTTTCAGTATATGAATCTTTCACTTCCTTGTTTAAATGTATTAAGTACTTTATTTTATTTTGTTTATTTGATCCTGTGAATGGAATAGTTTTCTCTGTTTTGTTTTTCAGTTATTTCATTATTAGTGTAGAGAAATGTACTTGATTTCTGTGTGTTGATTTTATATCCTACAAATTTAGTGAATTCAATTAATTCCAACAGACGGTTGAGTTGTTAGATTTTCATATGTATAATCAGGTATGGTGTGCATGGACTGGGTGTCACAGTCTGTCTGAGGGTCAACTGGCAGAGTCCACAAGTGGCCTAGATGCTAGAGTTTTGCAAGAAAACGCACTGGTCATAACAAACACCCTCTTCCAACAACACAAGAGAAGACTCTATACATGGACATCACCAGATGGTCAACACCGAAATCAGATTGATTATATTCTTTGCAGCCAAAGATGGAGAAGCTCTATACAGTCAGCAAAAACAAGACCAGGAGCTGACTGTGGCTCAGACCATGAACTCCTTATTGCCAAATTCAGACTTAAATTGAAGAAAGTAGGGAAAACCACTAGACCATTCA
>NW_011481127.1:15408-17122 GCF_000754665.1 Bison bison bison | reverse complement strand
ATTTAGTGCAAAAATCACGGCCCTGGAACACCTTTTAGTGATGCGGCCCACAGAGACACCCCCAGCTCATCCCGCGGGGGCCGAGCCGCTGATTAAATTGTATTTACTCTGCCTTTCAGTCATTCAGTTGGGCTGGGACGAGGCCAGCTGGAATTAGTGACAACTTTGAAGCATAGAATATTGACAAAGAAAGGCCGTTTTATTGCCTGCAATGACACGCGATAATTCAAAGGAAGCTCCCGAGTGTTTCAAAGGAAAGCCTTAATTAGTGAATAGATACCAGATACCTCTTTTGCTAATTGTTTGGATAGATGCAGACCTTAAAAGTCCTTTAAAAATCAGTTTTGAGATGAAAAGCAAGAAGGCCTTCCTTCTGCAATAGCCTCTTCTCTCTCTCTAAATCTGAGATCCTGACCAGGACAAAGCTTTGAAAACAAGAAAGTACTATTGAACTATTCATTCATTCCAAACATTTTTTAAGCACCTACTATGCACCAGAACTATTGCAGGTGTTGAAGATCTAAATATGCAGCTAACGTTCTAGAGGAGGAACAGATCATATGGAAGTAAATAAAAAGGAAATAATTTTAAATAATAGTAAGGGCTGTAAAGAATATAAACAGGAAGGTCTTGAGGGAGAGGTGGCTGAGATCTGAATGATAAGGTGGAGCCAGCCAATACTAAGATTTTAGGCGAAAGTGTTCCTGGCAGAGGAAATAGCAAATGCAGAGATTGTGGAAATGGGCTTGGTGGTTCAAAGAAGAGAAATAAAGCCAATGTGGTTAAGGCAAACTGAACAAACAGGCTGAGATTTGGACCAGCCAGGTCACTAGGGACTTGCAGCCACAGTGAGGAGTTTGGTTCATTTTTTTCAGTGCATTGTGAACTCACGGAAAGGTCTTAAGCAAAGGCGTGATGTGATCTGGTTTATATTTTTTAAAAAGATTATTGGCTGCTATTTGAAGAGCAGATTAGATTTTCCTAATAAGAAAATGAACTGAGAGACAGGAATAGGAGTACAGGGGTGGTTAGGAAGCCATTGGTAAATGCCAGGTGGCTTAGGCTTGGGTACTTGCAGTTGGGTGGGGAGAGGTGGAGAGATTCAGGATGTATTTTGAAGACAGAGCCCACTGGGCTTGGTGATGGATTAGATGAGAGACAGAGAGAAGAATGTTTCTAGTTTCTGGGTTTGGGACTTGAGCAACTGAGTGGCGAGTGGTGTCATTTACAGAGATGGAGAAGACTGGAGCAGATCAGATTTGAGGGTTGGGAACTGATACTTCTCTTTTTGGTGTTTTCATTGTGAGATGTCAGGGAGACCTTGATATAGGAGCCCGAGGTTCACCTGAGAGGTTTGGACCTAAGGAAGACATTTGGGAGTCCTTAATATTTAGCTAAGAGTTCTTGGAATTTTTGCTGACTTGTTCAAAGCTGACCCTAGGCTAGAACAGAAGTGAGAGGGGAATAACTGCCTCCCTCCCTGCCTCCAAAACAATACCCTTGCCCTCCAAAAGAATGCCCTTGATCTGTCTCAGTGCAGACTTACTCTCAGAAAGGCAAGATAAAACCATGAGGTATACCTTTTTAATAATGAGAAGGGTGAAGATCGAAAGGTTAGAAAGCACTGTTAGCAAAGATGTGGGGAAGCAGCACCCTCATATACTGTTGATGGGAATGTAAGTTTACCCATCCCTTTGCTGTTGTTATTCAGTCA
>NW_011481127.1:9502-12345 GCF_000754665.1 Bison bison bison | reverse complement strand
ATTTTGATTCCTGTGGCTGATGAAGGAGAACAGTCATTTCTTGCTTGTTGTGGGGGAAATGCCTGGCATAAAGTAGGTGCACACAAAGCCATCAGTTCCCTTGAAAGGGAAGCTGGGAAAGCTTGGCTTTAGGAGCAGTGCAGCTGTACTGTGAAAGGAGCTCTCTGCTTGGGGATTTGCCATGCCCTCAACATGCCCCGGTGTCATGTATCTGCTCCTCCTCTCCACACCTTCAGAGGCCTAGACTGGCCAAGGTCCCCCCTACTCTGTTGTCCTCGCCCTGCCCTTCTTGGCTAATTTGAACAGAGCATCCCACGAGGGCCCCTAGGCTCTTTAAGCTCAGAGCAGATGGCTGGAAAGCCAGTTCTCTGGGACATACAGTTCCTGACTCAGATCTGGGCAGGGGGCCAAGGCCTTCGAAGGACTGGGGAAAAACATAACCTTCATCCCCCACTCGAGAGCTTGTAGTTTTTACTGTCTGTCTCTTTTAGTGCCAAAGAGGTAGGAAAAAGGACCACAGTGGTTAAGATGTTAAGATTAGGTATCGCCCCCCCCAGTCCCTTGTTGGACTGGTACCAGAGAGGAGCCTTGATTCTAGCTTTTGGGAGAGGCACTCATCCATGTAGGGAGGGTTTCTCTGCTGCTTCAGGAGGGTGAAGATGCTGAAAAGGAACTCACAGGGAGCTCCCAGAAATGCCCCTAACCTGGGAAACGAGTGCAGGGCTCAGAGAATCTGCCAACACTTGGCCCATCCATGTCACAGCCAAGCATGTATGGCTTTATCCCTGCACATGATTTGGGAAAGGAATAGAAAAGGAATATCCGGTCCCTGGGTGTAACTCAGATTCCTCTACACTATTTCCAGGTCCCTCTTGAGGCAGGTTCAGGAGGGAGACGGAGCAATGCTGGCAAGAGGAGTGGTTGGGATGGGCATGCTTGGACCTCCCCTCTTCTCTGGTTCCTGGTCCCCATTATTGCTTTGAATGTATCAATCCCACTCACAGCCTCATTCGAGCTCTCCAACATGGTACCCATTGCTCTCTTTTAGGATTAGTGAACTGACAATTCATCCATCCACCCCTCCAACAAATATTTTGTTGTTGTTCAGTCACTCAGTTGTGTCCAATTCTTTGTGACCCCATGGACTGCAGCACACCAGGCTTCCCTGTCCTTCACCATCAACAAATATTTACTTATCAGCTACTATGTGTAGGTACTTGCTAAACTCTGTGAAACTATAACTGTGCAAAAGAAAGATCTGTCCTTCACAGAGCTCACGTGAACATGCGAAAGCCAGGGAGGTAATCAGGCAGTCACATTCCATAGACTAAACCCAAAGATAAAGGCAGGGTGTGTCATATTGCCTCACAGAGAACCACTGCTGGGAAGGATCATGGAAGGTCCCTGGAAGGAGGGAGACCTGAGAGTCATGGAGTAGATAGGGGGATAGTTAGACAAAATGGAAAGTCTGGACAGAGGAATCAGCATGTGAGGGGGCCTAGAGGCAAGAGTTGAGTAAGTGGAGGTGGTTCAGTTTGAGAGGACTGTGGTGTGTATGTGTGTGCGCGTGTGTGTGTGTAGGGGCCATGAAAGTGGAAGGTGGGACATAAGGTGGGAGAAGCGGTCAGGTACCAGACTGAGGGAGGCATTGTAAGCCATGGTGAGGAGGAAAGATTTGATTTTTGAGTGCAAGGAGGAAGCTTTGAAGGGTTTAGACTGGCCCAGGACATGATCAGATTGGTGTTTTTTGCAAGATCACTCTGATTTCTGGGTGCAGAGAGGGTGGGGAACAGGCACAAATATAAAAGCTGGAATAAAGTCATGAGGCAACTGCAGTGAGCCACACTAGAGACCAGATTGGTGGCCGTGGAAATGGAAAGAAATGTTTAGATTTGAGATACATTTTGGAGGTGGAGTCAACAGGACTTATAGGTAGATTGGAAAGATGCCTCTCAGTTTCTGACTTCAACAATTGAGGGGTTGGTAGAGCTGTTCTTGGGGATGGGAGTACTGAGGGAACAGGTGTAGTAGGGGAGGGTGAGAAATGAAGTCAGTGTCATGTTGAGTTCAATCTTCCAGGAAGACATGTCTTGTAGCCATCTGGACATCTAGGTCTGAAACTCAGGAAGGGAGGATGAGGCTGGAGAATTCTGACTTTTGGGGAGTGAATGAGGTAGCCCGAGAATGGATGATGCCATGTTTTTTTGCAGCCCTTCTTCCTGTCAACGGATTCCCTCCACTTTGGTGCCTGCTTCAGCTCAAACCGTAGGAGGTAGTTTAGAAAGCACTTATCACACTTTGCAATTTAATGCAAAGACCCTGTGGATAATCCTAACTCTTGGCTCCCTCTTTCCTCTCAGTTCCTGTCATTTCCACAGCATCTTAGGCTGACTTGACCAGTTTCCAATAAGAATTTATCCAGCCCTGGGGCCAGGCCAGCTACCATTCTTAGGAAATTTGGTTTCTGGCTCCCCCTGCTGGCAGAGCTGGAGATGACGCACCTCCTGGCGCAGAGCTGGAGGGCACCCTTCCTCCTGGTTCCAAACTGGGACAAGATCCCTCTCATCCTCAAACAGGGAATTAAGACCTTAACCTCAGTCCTCTTCTCCACCCACCAAAAAAAAAAAAAAAAAGCAAACAAACAAACCCTCCACTCATTTTAGAACCCTAGATAGAAATAGGGGCAAAAAGCCTAATTAGGCATCTGGGAATCACAAATTAAATTCTTCCTGTTTCCAAATCACTTTCTTCTTTTTTTCTGTCCCAAGCCCACTCTTGACCTCCTTGCCCAAGAAAACTTCACTTGTTTATTTATATCTATCTCTAAAAATACCCTCTCCTAT
>NW_011481127.1:8929-9402 GCF_000754665.1 Bison bison bison | reverse complement strand
CTATTATAGATTCATTTTGATTGTTCTTAAAAATGTATATAAATGGAATCAAGCAGTATGTAATATTTTGAGATTGGCTTCTTTCACTTATCATAATGGCTTTGCAATGCTAATACCATCCAAACTGTTGTACTAATCAACTTCCTTTTTATTGTTGTGTGGTATTCTCTTGATGTATCTTTGAAATAGATCAAAGTTTGTTTAGCCATTCACACATCCAGGGACATTTGGACCAGGGACATATTTTAGAGTCAATCATTTTATTATTGATTTGGAGGAACTCTTTATATATTCTGGATACTAGTCCTTTGTCAGATACATGTATTGCAAATAAAATCACCATTTAAAAGATCCCCAGTGATTCTATCATGAATCTAGGGTTGAGAACTCCTGGTATACTAAAGATCAGCCCCAGAGGTGCCCTTACCTTATGGATCCCCAAATCTGCCTCCTGGCAACTATGCCTGAGGACT
>NW_011481127.1:6273-7765 GCF_000754665.1 Bison bison bison | reverse complement strand
AAACAAACTCCTTCACAAACTGGCTTCTAACTACCCTTGCAACCTCATTTTCCACCACTCCCCTCTTTTTTCCAGCAATAGGCAGTGTGACACAGTGAATGAGCACAGATTTGTGTCCATATTTACCTGGTATGGAATTCTGGCTCTGCCATTTCCTAACTTTGGAACCTTGGGCCAAGTCATTTTTTTCTCTGAACCTCAATTTTCACATCTGAAAAATGGGGAAAAAGTCCTCATAACAGAGGGCCTAAAGCATATAAATATATGATTTAAAGTCATATAAACCAGGAGAACAGACCATCTTCTCTCAGTTCCCTTTTTAACTCTGAATGACCTACGAAATTTATAATCCTCTGGACATGTGGTAGGCATGTGACAGGGGCAACAGGTGAGTTTTCAAATGCTAACTGTTAATTAGTGCCTTGAGGAATCGTAATGTCATGTTCTTACCACTATATGAACAAGAACAATTTTTGTTGGCTCACAAATCTATTTAGTATCACACAAGGAAGCCACTTAAAACTCAATAACCGTGTTACCTGAAGCCCTAAGGTCTGCTTTTGAAAATATGCTGCATTTAAGTTGGAGCTTCCAAAGACATGGTAGTGAACATACACCACTGATACCTGGACTAACAAGCAAGTTTGGCCTTGGAGTACAAAACGAATCAGTGAAAGGCTAACAAAGTTTTGCCGAGAGAACACACTGGTCATAGCAAACACTCTTCCAACAACACAAGAGATGACTCTGCATGTTGACATCACCAAATGGTCAATACCGAAATCAGATTGATTATACTCTTTGCAGCCACATATGGAGAAGCTCTATACATTCTGCAACAACAAGACCTGGAGCTGACTGTGGCTCAGATCATGAGCTCCTTATTGCAAAATTCAAACTTAAATTGAAGAAAGTAGGGGAAACCACTAAGCCATTCAAGTATGACCTAAATCGAATCCCTTATGATTATACAGTGGAGGTGACGATTAGATTCAAGAGATGAGATCTGGTAGACAAGAGTGCCTGAAGAACTATGGACAGAGGTTCATAACCTTGTATGGGAGGTGGTGACCAAAACCATCTGAAACAAAAAGAAATGCAAGAAGGCAAAGTGGTTGTCTGAGGAGGCCTTAAAAATAGCTGAGAATGGAAGAGAAGCAAAAGGCAAAGAAGAAAGGGAAAGACATATCCAACTGAATGCAGAGTTCCAGAGAATAGAGAGGAGAGATAAGAAAGCCTTTTTTTTTTTTTTTTAAGAAAGCCTTCTTAAGTGAACAATGCCAAGAAACAGAGGAGAACAATAGAATGGGAAACACTAGATTCTCTTCAAGAAACTTGGAAATACCAAAGGAACATTTCATGAAAAGATGGGCACCATAAGTAACAAATGGCAAGGATCTAACAGAAGCAGAAGAGATTAAGAGATGGCAAGAATACACAGAAGAACCATATAGAAAAGGTCTTAATGACCTGGATAATCACAGTGGTGTGG
>NW_011481127.1:4415-6173 GCF_000754665.1 Bison bison bison | reverse complement strand
CCCAGGCCTTCCAGACTGGGTCAGGTACCTCATCAGATGCTCTCAGAAGTCCCTGGAATTTTCCTGCCTACAAACCTCATCATAGTTTGCAATTTTCCACAGGCTTGTGAAAGCCTGTTTCAAGTCTACCTACCCCTACCCCCAGGCCCACATCAAACTTTAAATTCCTGATAAGAACTGTCTGTTTTGCTCACCACTGTACCCCAGCAAACAGATCCTTGACTGGCAATCTTGTAAAGACTTAACACATATTTATTAAATAAATGAATAAGAAATGAATGATTCCTTCTTTTCACATATCAGCTGCTTGCATCATGTTTAACACCTAACTAGCATTATATTTAAGAGTAAAAAGTCAAAAGCCAGGCTGCTTGGGTTTAGAATTCAACTTTACCACTCACAAGCTATACAAACTTGTGTAACTTATTAAATCTTCCTTGTGCCTCAGGTTCCTTATCTATCAGTATAAAGTGACTTTAACAATAGTATACACTACCTAACAAGGTTGTTGTGAGGATTAACATAGGATTAAATACACCTATATTAAACTTAATATAGGCGTATTAAGCACGTAGAACAGGGCCTGACACTCAAGTGCTCCATTAGTAATAGCTATTGTTCTTATTCTGCCTCATCCATTTCTCCATTTACCTATTCTGAACTCTCCCACATGGTCTCATTATCTTATTTCCGGTCTGTGAGTATGGGTGACTCAGTGTAATTTGCAGACTAGAAAGCAAAGGGTCTTTTTTTATTATGGAAAATTTCAAACACACAGACAAGTAGAGAGAAGAGGATAATGAACCTCTGTAACAAGCTTCAACAATTATCAACATTTTGCCAATCTATGTTCATCTATCTCTCATTTTTTTCTCTACTGAATATTTTAATGTAAATCCCAGATGTCATATCATTTTATCTGAGAATACTCTATTACGTATTTCTGGCAGATAAGGGCTTTAAAACATACAATACCATCATCACACTTTTAAAATGAACAATAATTAGGGAAGGTTTAAAAAACTCCAATCCCTTGAGAGAAGCTGAGAGAATTCAATCCCTTGCTCTAGGGGTAGATGTGAAATGAGGAACAGCCATGAGAGTTAATATGAGTGCTTTGAACAGGACCTGACATATAAATGGAATATAGTAGTAACTCTTATTTTGATCCTCTTTCATTCTCTCCATTTATCCACTCTAAATCCTCCCCAACCTCTCTCTTATTTTTGGCCTGTGATAGGAGGACTAGGAGTCCTGGGTGGCAAGCTTCCTGGGTTATCAGCACTCTGGAATGGGAACTGGGACCCCAGAAGGCACTGAAAACAGCCCCAAGGAAGTGGCTACTGTCGGACTGGGTGGACTTAGTGGGTTTAAAGAGGAGTCTCATGGTTGTGTGAAAATGGCACTGAAAAAAATCCAATAACCTAAAGGCAGGCAAGCAGGAGGGTTGGTCCTTTCATCTAAGGATCAGGGGAAGATATCACCGTCACTGGGAAACAGAGAGGGAGCAGTACAGCTCCTGAGGGCATTCCTTTGAGTGTTTCTCTAAAGCCAACATAGGGGCAGCTGCCTAAGGCAGCAATCAGGGTTCTGCTTTGCTTCATCTTGAGTTCCCACAACTAGAGATGGCTTTCCTCAGACTTGAGATAAAGATTTTTGGCTCCATCTCTCTTTTCTTTCTATGGAATTCTCTCCACCAGCCCTTCTTCTCACCTACACATCTTCTGGGTACCCAGGGGCACCTATACACTTTACCCG
>NW_011481127.1:3391-4315 GCF_000754665.1 Bison bison bison | reverse complement strand
TGCCAGCTGAGCTATTTCAAATCCTAAAAGATGATGCTGTTAAAGTGCTGCACTCAATATACCAGCAATTTTTTAAAACTCAGCTGTGGCCACAGGACTGGAAAAGTTCCGTTTTCATTCCAATCCCAAAGAAAGACAATGTCAAAGAATGTTCAAACTATTATACAATTGTGCTCATTTCACATGCTAGCAAGTTAATGCTCAAAATTCTTCAAGCTAGGCTTCAACAGTACATGAACCATGAATTTCCAGATGTTCAAGCTGGATTTAGAAAAGTCAGAGGAACCAGAGATCAAATTCCCAACATCCATTGGATCATAGAAACAGCCAGAGAATTTCAGAAAAACATCTGCTTCATTGATTATGCTAAAGCCTTTGACTGTGTGGATCACAACAAACTGGAAAATTCTTTAAGAGATGGTAATACTAAGACCACATTACTTGTCTCCTCAGAAACTTGTATGCAGGTGAAGAAGCAACAGTTAGAACCGGACATGGAACAATGGACTGGTTCAAAATTGGGAAAGGAGTATGTCAAGGCTGTATATTGTCACCCTGCTTATTTAACTTATATGCACAGTACATGTTACATGTACAGTAGATATTCCAGATGTTTAAGGTGGATTTAGAAAAGGCAGAGGAACCTGAGATCAAATTGCCAACATCCGATGGATCATTGAAAAAGCAAGACAGTTCCAGAAAGACATCTATTTTTGCTTTATTGACTACACTAAAGCCTTTGAGTGTGGATCACAACCAACTGTGGAACATCCTTAAAGAGATGGGAATACCAGATCATCTGACCTGCCTCCTAAGAAATCTGTATTCAGGTCAAGAAGCAACAGTTAGAACTGGACATGGAACAGAAGACTTGTTCCAAATCGGAAAAGGAGTACGTCAAGGCTGGATATTGTCACCCTGCTT
>NW_011481127.1:753-2500 GCF_000754665.1 Bison bison bison | reverse complement strand
GTGATACATTATGGTATTGTTCTTACTAAATTTAAATATTTTACTTTTATAATTTAATGTATCGTTTTCAGTCAGGGTTGAGCACTCACCTTTCTGTTTGGAAATAGTTAAAAAATTTTTTTGAAATGTAACATATTAAAGATATAAAATTCACATTATATGTAGTAAAATATTTTCCCTTTTTATTTTTTCAACGATTTTTGTGCATGTTGTGCGTTAATATACAAACATACACATTAATTTTAACATCCCCCCCCACAAAAAAAAGCTTTTCTTGGGTCTTTCCAGTCTACCAAGCTCCAGGCCTAGGGGATACAGAGGAGTAAAACACTGGTCCTGCCCCCAAATTGCTTATACTCGTAGTGGTGGAAAGAGATAGGTAAACCACAATTGGTATATTGCTTGATAAATGTGTGGGGAATGGCCAACTACAAGGGTCAGTGGGCTGAGGGAAGGGCTCACAGGAGACTTTCGTGTTAAGAAAGGAATGTTCCTTCACCAGATGGCTAAGGATGGGGAAATGAACATTTAAATGTTTTAAAAAATTGTTATAAAATAGAACATAAAATTTAACATCTTGGCCGTTATTTTTTTTTAATTTATTTTTTATTAAAGTATAGTTGATTTACAATATGTTAATTTCTGCTTTACAGGAAAGTGATTGATTTATACATGTTTATTTTTAGGATTTAAAAACTTTTTAATTCAAGTATTGTTGATTTACAACGTCATGTTGATTTACAACATCATGTTACTATAGTTTCAGGTATACTTTTTCATATTTTTTTCCATTATGGTTTATCATAGGATATTGAATATGGTTCCCTGTGCTATATACCTTGTTTATCCATTCTATATATAATAGCTTGCATCTGCTAATTGCAAACTCCAAAACCCATGGTGTAGGAGCACAGAAGGGGTGGGGCTCAGGGCACAGGCAGCCACTGAAGTGGCTTGTTTCCATGGAGAGAGGGGTGCAAGAAGGTTACTTCGAGGCCAGGTAGAGACTGCAAGGTCGATGAAGGACTGTGTGTTCTGGGTGAGTGGCCGTGTGTCACTTTGCTCATCCACTGTGCAGCAGCAGCTGGCAACTTCAGGAGAGCCCCGTCCTCCTTCAGTGTGCCTCAGGCATCCTTTACTGAGAAAGCTTAGCATCATGCTGGCTGTAGAGGAGAGATGCTTAAAGGAGTTCTGTCATAGAGCAGGTATTGAGGGGTAAATTTGGAACTGAGACGCGATAAATGATGACTGACAGAGTTATCTGACCTCTATTTATCTATGACCCACCCTCTCTCCCATGTCACTCACTGTCTGTCACTCTCTCTCTTTGTGACCCACTTGCTTGTCCTCTATGTTCTCTTGCTGTCACCCATCTGTTCTTTCTCTATGTCACCCACTTTCTTCTGCTATTTAATTTCTATTTCATTTCTACTATTCTGCTTCATTCTACTCCCATTGCTTTTGTCAAGGTCACCAATGACTTTCATATAGCTAAATCTAATGGTCAGTTCATAATCCTCCTCTTCCTTTGCCTACCAGTAGTACTTGACAGAGTAGAGCAGTTCTCCACAAAATGCTAGATCCATTTGGCCACCGGGGCCCCTCAATCTCCTGACTTGAGGTCGCAAAGAGTGTCTGACTCTTTTCGACCTCATGGATTGGGGTCCGCGAGGCTCCTCTGTCCATGGGATTTTCCAGGCAAGAATACTGGAGTGGGTTCCCATTCCCTTCTCCAGGGGATCTTCCC
>NW_011481127.1:0-653 GCF_000754665.1 Bison bison bison | reverse complement strand
CAATCTAGACAGCATATTTAAAAGCAGAGACATTACTTTGCCAACAAAGGTCCGTCTAGTCAAGGCTATGCTTTTTCCAGTAGTCATGTATGGATGTGAGAGTTGGACCATAAAGAAAACTGAGTGGTAAAGAATTGATGCTTTCGAACTGTGGGGCAGGAGAAGACTCTTGAGAGTCCCTTGGACAGCAAGGAGCTCAAACTAATCAATCCTAAAGGAAACAATCCCTGAATATTCTTCATTGGAAGGACTGATGCTGAAGCTGAAGCTACAATACTTTGGCCACCTGATGTGGTAAGCCAACTCATTGGGAAAGACCCTGATGCTGGGAAAGATAGACAGCAGGAGGAAAAGGGTGCGACAGAGGATGAGATAGTTGGATGGCATCACTGGCTAAGTGAACATGAGTTTGAGTAAACTCCAGGGGACGGTGAAGGACAGGGAAGGCTGGGGTGCTGCAGGCCATGGGGTCACAAAGGGTTGGACACGACTTAGTGATTTAACAGCAACAATACACCACATCACTACTTCTTTTCTTTTTAAATTTATTTATTTGGCTGCATGAGGTCTTAATTGCAGCTTGTGGGATCTTATTCCCTGACCAGGGTTTGAAACTGAATCTCCTGCATTGGAAGCACAGAGTCTTAGCCACT
>NW_011481126.1:14672-19146 GCF_000754665.1 Bison bison bison | reverse complement strand
TTCTCTGTATTATTGCCACCAATTCTTAATATCTTCTGCTTCCATTAAGTCTATGAAATTTCTGTCCTTTATTTTGACCAGCTTTGCATGAAATATTCCCTTGGTATCTCTAATTTTCTTGAAGAGATCTAGTCTTTCCCATTCTATTATTTTCCTTTACTTTTTTGCATTGATCACTCAGGAAGCCTTATCTCTCCTTCCTATACTTTGGAACACTGTCTTAAAATGGGTATATCTTTCCTTTTCTCATCTATTTATAAGGCGTCTTTAGAAAACCATTTTTCATTTTTGAATTTCTTTTTCTTGAGGATGGTCTTGATCACTGCTTCTTGTACAGTGTCACAAACCTCTGTCCATAGTTCCGCAGGCACTCTTTCTGTCAAATCTAATACCTGGAATCTATTTGTCACTTTCACTGTGTTATCTTAGGGATTTGATTTAGGTCATACCTGAAGAGTCGAATGCTTTTCCCTACTTTTTAAACTTAAGTCTGAATTCGGCAATAAGGAGTTCATGATCTGAACCATAGTCAGATCACAGTCCTGTTTTTGATATGATATATAGCTTCTCCATCTTTGGATGCAAAGAAAAGAATCAATCTGATGTCAGTATTGAACATCTAGTGATTCCATGTGCAGAGTCTTCTCTTGTGTTGCTGGACCAGGGTGCTTGCTATAAGCTGTGCGCAGATTCTCTTGGCAGAACTCTGCTAGCCTTTGACTGGATTCCTTTTGCTCTCCAATGTCAAATTTGTCTGTTACTCCAGGTATGTCTTGACTTTCTACATTTGCATTCCATTCCTCTATGAAGGAAAGGATTTCTTTTTGTTTTTGGATATTAGTTCTAGATGGTTTTGTAAGTCTTCATACAACTGTTCCACTTCAGCTACTTCAGTGTACTCATCAGGAAACAGGCTTGGATTACTGTACGATTGAATGGTTTGTCTTGGAAACGAAGAGAGATCCTTCTTGCTACACATCTCGTGATCTGTCACCTTCATCTCTTCATCAGCTGTAGAAGGACACACATCCACACAGAAAAAAAACAGAAACAAAAACACAAAAAACAACCTCATACATGTAGACACAAAGAAATGTTTAAGGCACAGGAAAACAGGCAAACAGAGAACATAGGTGTTTCTGTAGCTGAAGAACCAGTGTTTCGTATAAAATATAGAGATTTCCATGTTTTCATAGGAAAATTTCCATTCTGATCTCAAATACAAAATATGGAAAAGTCCAACATTCCACATTTCATGGAACAAACTCTATGTTTTGATATATGTTTGAGAAATCCAAACACTCTCTACTTAATGAAGAAAGAGTGGTGTCCAGATTTTCATTTGTGCAATAGAGAAAATTGAAATTTCATACTGGTTCTCCTTATCTTCAGAAAGCCATTGCCAAGATTTTCATATGTGAAATATACATATTCCCAAATTTAATGGTATAGAACCTCCATGTAGATTTTCACACATGAGGTGTAGAGAATTCCACCTTTCATGTAAGAAAAACAGCTTCTATATTTTCATGAAGTGAAATAAAAATATAAGATATCATGTAGTAAATCCAGCATCAGCTTATTCACATGTAAAAATATATGTAATTCTACATTTGAGTTTAGTTCAGTTCAGTCTCTGGATCGTGTCCAACTCTTTGCGACTCCATGTACTGCAGCATGCTATGCTTCCTTCCCTATCCATCACCAACTCCTGGAACATACTCAAACTAATGTCCATCGAGTAGGTGATCCAACCATCTCATCCTCTGTCGTCCTCTTCTCTTCCTGCCATCAATGTTTCCGAACATTAAGGTCTTTTCAAATGAGTCAGTTCTTTGGATCAGGTGTCCAAATTATTGGAGTTTCACCTTCAGGATCAGTCCTTTCAATGAATAGTCAGGATTTATTTCATTTAGCCTCCTTAAGACCAAGAGACACTTAAGATCTTCACCAACAACACAGTTTAAAAGCATAAAATCTTCCAAACCCAGCTACCTTTAGAGTCCAAATCTCACATCCATACAAGACTGCTAGAAAAACCATATCTTTGACTATGTGGACCTTTGTTGGCAAAGCAATATCTCTGCTTTTCAACATGCTGTCTAATTTGGTCATAGCTTTCTTCCCATGAGTACATCTTTTAATTTCATGGTGCAGTCAACATCTGCAGTAATTTTGGAACACCCAAAATAATGTCTTTTGCTCTTTCCATTGTTTCTCCATCCCTTTGCTAAGCAATGATTGGATCAGGTGTCATGATCTTAGTTCTCTGAATATTGAATTTTTAAGTATAAATTTTCCCTCTGCTCTTTCATTTTCATAGAGGCTCTTTATTTCTTCACTTTCTGCCATAAGAGTGATGTCATCTAAGTCTCTGAGTTTATTGATATTTCTCCCAGCAGTATTAATTCAAGCTTGTGTTTCATCCAGCCTGGCATTTCACATGCTGTACACTGCATAGAAATTAAATAAACAGAGTGGCAATATGCAGTCTTGGCATAATCCTTTCCTGATTTGGAAGGAGCCTGCTATCCCATAGTCTGTTGATTCTTGACCTGGATACAGATTTCTCAGGAGTTAGGTCATGTGGTATGGTTTTCCCACCACTTTAAATTTTTTAAACAATTTGTTGTGATTCCCACAGACAAAGGCTTTGGTGTAAAGAATGAAGCAGAAGTAGATTTTTTTTAAAAGATCTCTTGCTTTTTTAATGATCTCGTGGATGTTGGCAATTTAATCTTTCATTCCTCACCCTTTTCTAAATCCAGCTTGAACATGTGGAAGTTCACTGTTCATGAACTGTTGAAGCCTCGATTTGAGAATTTTGAACATTATCTTTCTACCATTTGACATTGGGGCAAATGTGTGGTAGTGTGAACATTCTTTGGTAATGCCTTTCTTTAGGATTGGACTGAAAACTAAACTTTCCCAGTCCTGTGGCAACTGCTGAGTTTTTCACATTTGCTGGCATATTGAGTGTAGCACTTTCATAGAATCATCTTTTAGTCTGTGAAATGGCTTTACTGGAATTCCATCAGCTCCACTAGTTTTCTCCGTAGTGATGCTTCCTAAGGATGCCTTGACTTCAAATTCCAAGACGTCTGGCTCTAGGTGAGTGATCACACCATCGTAGTTATCTGTGTATTGAAGATCCTTTTTGTATAGTTCTTCTGTGTATTCTTGACACTGCTTCTTGATACATACTGCTTCCGTTACGTCCGTACAATTTCTGTTCTTTATTTTGACCATCTTTGCATGAAATGTTCCCTTGGTAACTCTAATTTTCTTGAAGATATCTTGTCTTTTCATTCCATTATTTTCCTCTATTTCTTTGCATTGTTCACTGAGGTAGACTTTCTTATCTCTCCTTCCTATTCTTTGGAACTCTGCATTCACAGGATAAATCTTTCCCTTTCCCCTTTGTTTTAGCTTCTCTTCTTTTCTCAGAAATTTTTAAGTTATATTCAACCATTTTGATTTTCTGCATTTATTTTTCTTAAGGATGGTCTTGGTCACTGCCATTTGTACAATTTCACAAGTCTCTGTCCATAGTACTCAGGAACTCCGTCTATCAGATCTAACCCCTTGGATCTATTTGTCACTTTCACTGTGAAATCATAAGAGGTATGATTTAGGTCCTACCTGAATAGTAGTTTCCCTACTTTTTCAAGTTTAAGTCTCAGTTTGGCATTAAGGAGGTCATAATCTGAGCCACAATAGATCCCAGTCTTATTTTTGATGACTGTGTATAGTTTCTCCATCTTTGGCTGCAAAGAAAAGAATCAATATGATTTCAGTATTGACCATCTGGCAATGCCCATGTGTAGAGTTTTCTCTGCTGTTGCTGGAAGTGAGTGCTTTCTATGAGTCATATGTTCTCTAGGCAAAACTCTATTTTGAGTGGCTTCATTTTGTCCTCCATGCCAAATTTGCCTGTTAATCCAGGTATCTCTTGACTTCCTACTTTTCCATTCCATTTCCCTATGATGAAAATGACATCTTTTATGGTGTAATCTCTAGAAGTGCTTGTAGGTCTTCATAGAACTGTACTACTTCACCTTCTTCAGCATTACTATTAGTGGCACAGGCTTGGATGACTAGTATTGATTGGTTTATTTGGGAAATGAACAGAGATCATTCTTTTGTTTTTGAGATTGCCCCCAAATACTACATTTCACACTGTTGACTATGACGGCTACTCCAATTTTTCTAAGGTCCTCCTGCCCACTGTAGGACATGGTCATTTGAGTTAAATTCACCCATTCCAGTCCATTTTAATTCACTGATTCCTAAAAGATCGATGCTCATGCTTGTCTTCAATGTTTGATCCCTTGCAATTCACCTGAATTCGTGGACCTAGCAACTTCCCTGGTGGCTCAGATGGTAATGCATCTGCCTACAATGCGGGAGACCCGGATTTGACCCCTGGGTGGGGAAGATGCTCTGGAGAAGGAAATGGCAACCCAACTCCAGT
>NW_011481126.1:9410-13444 GCF_000754665.1 Bison bison bison | reverse complement strand
ATTTCTTAGGGCCCACCTTTTTATGCATGAATTCCACAGATTCCATCTATCATGCTGGAAATTTTCAACTCAGATTTTCAAAAGATAAATAAAAACAATTATATATTTCAAGTAACAAAAATTATGCTCAGTTTTAGGTCTTGGAAATACTGAGAATTTCTTATTTAATGTAGGAAAATGGACACTCATATTTTCTAATGATATAATTACAGAATTTCAGAGCATCATGTAGTAAAAGCTGCATGCAGAAATTCATAAGTGAACTCCATATTTCACACAGGTAAAAATGACATCTTTCCATATGTGAAATGTGTAGATCTTATATTTCATGTGGGAATGTCACAACCTGGAAATCAAAATATTACTATAGTGACTTATCCATTTCATGTAGAAATATTGGCACCTGTATTTTCAAATGTAAATATGGAGTTTTTCATATGTCATATAGGGATATCTTCACACAGCCTTTCAAAATTTAATATAGAGAATACTAAATTTAAGTAGGGCCCTCTGTGGCCACATTTTCTGACAAGAAGCATAGATGAGTGTATATTTGCCTGTTTGGCCCAGATCTCAATTAATGAATCATGGAAAATTTTATAATCTATATATGAAAATCTGACACAGATTTTCTTCTGTGAATAAATGAGATTTCATATGTCATATGAGAAAATTGTCCCCAGTGTTTCAAATGCAAAATATATAGTATTCCATATTTCATGGCAGAAGATCTTCCTTCCAAATCTCTTTGCCTAAATAAAGAGAATTTCATAGCTCAAGCGAATTCCCTCTATGATACAGAAAATTCCATGCTTATTGTCATTAAATTGATGCCTGTTTTACAAATATTAAACACACAGTATTCCATATTTCTTGAAGGAATGTCTACACACAGATATTCAAATGAAAAATATAAAAAAAATCCCACTACTCATGTTGAAAATTGGTGAGTGCTCTTTGATATGTGAAATAGAGATTTTCATATTCTCTGCTTACATATCACATTCATAATTTCATAACTGTAATATAAAGAATTGGATATTTCATTCAGAAAAATCTTCATATGTGATATACCAAGAATTCTTTATTTCATGTTGTAAAATCTGTTCCCAGATTTTCAAATGTGAACTATAGAGAATTTCATATTTCATGTCCTAAAATCCACATATAGATTTTCGTATGTGAAACTGAGGATTTCATCTTTGCTAAAGAACTATCTCGTGTCAGACTTCAACACAAGGAACAGAAAATTTGACTGTGTGCCATAATCATATTTGAAATATTTCCCAATGGGACATGTATACCCTGATTTTCACGTTTGAAATGTACAATATCCATATTACATGTAAACATATACATATATTTTTAAATTTGGTGCCTGAGTAATTGAATCTCTCATAGTTTAAGAAGTAGAATATCCACCCAGACTTTCATCAGTGAAATATAGAGATGTCCATAATTCATAAAAAAAAAAAAATCTACTTTTCCCATGGGGATATAGAGAATTCCATATTTCAGATTTGAAAATCTCCGACATATGTGAAACAGAGTTGTTGCTGTTTTCCATTTGACTGGCCAGTTCCAACTCTGCAACACTGTGGACAGCAGCACTCCAGGCTTCCCTGCCTTTCCCTGCCTCCAACACTTTGCTCAGACTCATCTTTGTTGACTCAAGAGTTTCCAGCTTATCCAACCAACTCAACTTCTGTTGCCCTCTTTTTATCCTGTACTCAGTCTTTCCCACATCAGAGCCAATAATGTTTCATGACAAGGTAGAGTGTCAGTCTTTTCTCATGAGTCCTTTAGCCAAAGTACTGGAGCTTGAGCTTCAGCATTAGTCCTTCCAATGAATATTTATGGTTAGTTTCTTTTAGGATCGACTGGGTTGATCTCCTTGCTGTCCAAATACTCTCAAGAGTCACCTTCAGCAAGAGAGGTCCAAAGGTTAAGTTTTGGCATTCAGACTTCTTTATAGTCGAACTCTCACATCCAGACATCAGCTCAGTTCAGTTCAGTTCATTATCTCAGTCATGTTCAACTCTTTGTGACCACATGGACTCCAGGAGTCCAGGCCTCCCTGTGCATCACCAGCTCCCGGAGTCTACCCAAACTCATGCCCATTGAGTCTGTGATGCCATCCAACCATCTCATCCTCTATCGTCCCCTTGTCCTCCTGCCCTCAGTATTTCCCAGCATCAGGGTCTTTTCCAATGAGTCAGTTCTTCTCATCAGGTGGCCAAAGTATTGGAGTTTCAGCTTCAACATCAGTCTTTCAAATGAACACCCAGGACTGATCTCCTTAAGATGGACTAGTTGGATCTCCTGCAGTCCAAGAGAATCTCAAGAGTCTTCTCCAGCATCACAGTTCAAAAGCCTCAATTCTTCTCTGCTCAGCTTTCTATATGGCCCAATTCTCACATCCACGTATGACTATGGGAAAAACCATAGCCTTGACTAGACAAACCTTTTTTGGCAAAATAAGGTCTGCTTTTTAATATGCTCTGCAGGTTGGTCATAACTTTCCTTCCAAAGAGTAAATATCTTTTAATTACATGGCTACAATCACCATCTGCAGTTATTTTGGAACCACCTTCCACCAACAAAACAAATAGGTCTAACACTGCTTCTCTATTTATCTGGCATGAAGTGATGGGACCAGATACCATGATCTTAGTTTTCTGAATGTTCATTTTTAAGACATTTTTTCAGTCTCTTCTTTCACTTTCATCAAGAGGCTTTTAAATCTTCCTCATTTTCCATCATAAGTGTGGTGTCATCTGCATATTTGCAGTTATTGATATTTCTCCATACAATCGTGATTCCAGCTTGTATTTCATACAACCCAGTGTTTCTCTGATGTACTCTGCATGCAAGTTAAATAATCAGGGTGACAAACAGCCTTGACCTACTCCATTTCCTATTTGGAACCAGGCTGTTCTTACATGCCTTGTTCTAACTGTTGCTTTCTGATCTGCATCCAGATTTCTCAAGAGACAGGTCAGGTGGTCTGATATCCCCATCTCTTGTAGAATTTTCCACAGTTATTTATGATCCATAGAGTCAAAGTCTTTGGCATAGTCAATAAAGCAGAGATAGATGTATTTTTTTTTAAAACTCTCTTGCTTTTTCAGAGATCCAGCAGATGTTTGCAATTTTACCTCTGGTTTCTCTGCCTTTTCCAAAACCAGCTTGATCATCTGGAAGTTCACGGATCACATATTGTTGATGCCTGCCTTGGAGAATTTTGAGTATTAGACATGAAGTGCATGAGATAAAGGCAACTGTGTAGTAATTTAAGTATTCTTTGGTATTGCCTCTCTTTGGGATTGGAATGAAAACGGACACTTTCCATTCCTGTGGGCATTGCTGAGTATTCCAAATTCACTGGAGCAGAGAGTTTTGGCTCTGTGACACTGGAGCAGCCATCAGTCAAGAGGATATATCCCACATCCAAGGTAAAGGGCAGTGACTGTACTTTTCTGTAGCAGCAGTGAAGAGATACTCCGCATCCAAAGTAAGAAAAATCCCAGTAAGATGGAAGGTGCTGAAAGTGGGCATTAGAGGCCAGAAACACTGAAACCACAATCACAGAAACTTAACCAATCCATCACATGGACCACCGCATTGTCTAACTCAGTGAAACTAAGTGATGCTTTGTAGGGTCACACTAGATGGACATTCATACATATCCCCTGGGCAGGGGGAACCTAGCTTTGCCTACACGGACCTGTGTCGACAAAAAGATGTCTCTGCTTCTCAGTACATTGTGAAGCCAGGTGTGTCATGGCTTTTCTTCACCTCATGTCTTTGGGGTGTTAATTTTAGAAAATTTTGGAGGTTTTCCTAAAACTATTAAAGTTCTCTGGTAGCTTCAATGGTAAAGAATTGAAATACAGAAATTTGGATTGTTCATCTACGAAAACTTACACCCAGATTTTCATACAAAATTAGGGATTTCACATTTTCAGTAGGGAGCATAACCATCATGAATTTCAAATGTGAATTATAGAGAATTCCAACTTTCAAATATAATT
>NW_011481126.1:4013-8096 GCF_000754665.1 Bison bison bison | reverse complement strand
GGGTTCCCTTTTCTCCATACCCTCTCCAGAATTTATTTTTTGTAGACTTTTGGGTATTATCCATTTTGACAGGCATGAGATGGTACCTCATTGCTAGTTTCATTCTTTTACACGTGGTTGGCCATTATTCCCAGCGCCACTTGTTAAAGAGATTGTCTTTTTTCCATTGTATGTGCTTGCCTCCCTTGTCAAAGAGAGGTTGTTCATATATGCATGGCTTTATCTCTGGGTTTTCTATTTTGTTCCATTAATCTATATTTCTGGCTTTGTGCCAGTACCATACTGCCTTGATGATTACAGCTTTGTACTATAGCCTGAAGTCAAGCAGCTTGATTCCTCCAGATCCATTCTTTCTCAAGATTGTTTTGGATATTTGAGGTTTTTGCTATTTCCATACAAGTTGTGAAATTATTTGTTATAGCTCTGTGAAAAATACAATTGGTAGCTTGATAAGGATTGCATTGAAACTACAGATTGCTTTAGCCAGTATACTCATTTTCACTATATTGATACTTCCAATCCATGAACATGGTATATAACCCCATCTATTTATGTGCTATTTAATTTCTTTCATCAGTGTTTTATAGTGTTCTCTATATAGATCTTTTATTTTTTTTGGTAGATTTATTCCTAAGTATTTTATTCTTTATGTTACAATGGCAAATGGTAATATTTCCTTATTGCTTTTCTGTTTTCTAATTGTTAATGTATAGGTATGCAAGTGACTTCAGGGTATTAATTTTATATCCCGAAACTTTACTGTATTCATTGCTAGCTCTAGTAATTTTCTGGTGGAGTCTTTAGGGTTTTCTCTGGAGAGGATCATGATATCGTCAAAGAGTCAGAGTTTTAACTCTTCTTTTACAATCTGAATTCCTTTTCTTTTTCTTCTCTGATCCCAATGGCTAAAACTTACAAAACTATGTTAAATAGTAGTGGTGAGAGTGGGCACTCTTGTCTTGTTCTTGACTTTAGGGGGGGTGCTTTCCATTTTTTACAATTGAGGATCATCTTTGCTGTGGGTTTGTCATATATAGCTTTTATTATGTTGAGGTATGTTTCTTCTATTCCTTCTCTATGGAGAGTTGTTGTTGTTGTTGTTGTTTATCACAAATGGATGTTGAATTTTGTCAGTGGCCTTCTTTGAATCTATTGGTATAAGCATATGGTTTTATCTTTCAATTTGTTAACGTGGTGTATTACATTGATTGACTTGTGAATATTAAAGAATCCTTGGATCCCTGAGATAAAGCCCACTTGTTCATGATGTATGAGCTTTTTAATATGGTGTTGTATTCTCTTTGCTAGGATTTTGTTAAGGGTTTTTGCATCTATTTTCATTAGTGTTATTGGCTTCTAGTTTTCTTTTTTTGTGGCATCTTTGTCTGGTTTTGGTGTTAGGGTGGAAGTGGCCTCATAGCATGAGTTTGAAAGTTTCCCTTCCTCTGCAATTTTCTAGAAGCGTTTGAGTAGAATAGGTGTTAGCTCTTCTGGAAATTTTTGGTAGAATTCAGCTGTGAAGCCGTCTGGTCCTGGGCTTTTGTTTGCTGAAAGATTTCTGATTGCAGTTCTGATTTCCATGCTTGTGGCGTGTCTGTTAAGATTTTCTATTTCCTCCTACTTCAGTTTTGGAACCTTATACCATTCTAAGAATTTGTCTATTTCTTCCAAGTTGTCCATTTTATTGGCATATAGTTGCTGGTAGGTTTTCTCTTATGATAAGTTATGATTATAATTTATGATCATAAGTTGTCTCTTATGATCATTTGTATTTCTGTGTTGTCTGTTAGGATTTCTCCATTTTCATTTATAATTTTGTTGATTTGATTCTTCTCCCTTTGTTTCTTGATGACTCTGGCTAATGGTTTTTCAATTTATCTTCTCAAAGAACAAGCTTTTAGCTATGGTCTCTTTTGTTTCTTTTGAATTTATTTCTGTCCTAATTGTTATAATATCTTTCTTTCTACTTGCTCTGGCATTCTTCATTTCTTCCTTTTCTAGTTGCTTTAGATCTAGAGTTAGGTGATTTTTTTTTTTTTTTTTTACTTATTTCTTGTTTCTTGAGGTAAGCCTGTATTGCCATGAAACTTCTGCTTAGCACTGCTTTTACAGTGTCCTATGGGTCTTGTGTTATGGTGTCTTCACTTTTTTTTCTTTTCTTTTTTTGTTTAAATACAAATTTATTTATTTTAATTGGAGGTTAATTACTTTACAATATTGTATTGGTTTTGCTTCACTTTTGATCATTTCTTTGTGTATGCTGATTTCTGTTTTTAATTCTTCTGAGATTTGCTGGTTATACAGAAGTGTGTTGTTTAGCTTTCATATATTGGAATTTTCAGATTTCTTTTCCCTGTAATTGATATCTAATCTTACTGTACTGTGGTCAGAAAAGACACTTGGAATGATTTCAATTATTTTGAATAAATATAAATGAATAAATAAATCTATCCTTGGTAAAAAGGCTAGATTAATGGTCCAGGATATGATCTATCCTGGAGGGCCTAGAGTTTAAAAAGCCAAAGATAGAGAAATCCATATTTCATGTAGCAAAATCTGGGCTGATATTTCCACTTTTGAAATATAGATAAGTGAATATTTCATGTAGGAAAATCATGACCCACGTTTTATGAATGACATATAGAAAATTCGTTATTGATGAGTTGAATCTCTGCCTAGATTTTCAAATATGAAATATAGAATATTCCATATTTAATAGTGGAAAATCAGTGTCCTGTGTTACATATGTGAAAAAAATCAAAATTCCATCTTTTGTGTGCTAAAATCAATAGCCATATGTTCATATGGGAAACATACAAAATTCCACATTCCATGGAGAAAAGATAGCACCTAGTTTTTCACATGTGTAAAATATAAAATTCCTAATTTCAAGTGGGAGTACACAGATTTTCATATGAAATGTAGACAATTCCAATTTTGTTTTGGAAAGTTTGTTGCTGTTATTTTCCCAGGTGAAATACAGAGAATTTCATATTTCAGAGAGGAAAATTACATGCATGTATTCATATGTGAACTATTGAGTTCAATGCTTTATATAGCAAAATTTTGCCCACATATCAGTATGTGACATTCAGAGAATTCTATATTTAGAAATGGAATTCTCTCTATGGAGAGAAATTTACAGATGAAAAGTCACTAAATGTGGAGATAAAAAGGGACAGCATTGTAGTAAAGGCCATAACTCATGGGTTCCACAATAATTGAAGTCTGCCATTGACTGTACAGAGACCCTTTCAAAGTAGTTCTGTTTCCTTCCAGCCTCCAGGTGAGAACACATTCCAGCTTATCCTATCACCCTAACATTGTGGGAGCAAGAGCAGTGAGAAGATCAACCAAACCATCCTTTGCAGAGTCCTGATACCCAAGCCAAGATTTAAGGGACTCCATCTGATAGACAGAGTGCCTGATGAACTATGGATGGAGGTTCGTGACATTGTACAGCAAATAGGAAGCAAGACCACCCCTAAGAAAAAGAAATGCAAAAATGCAAAATTCCTGTTTGGGGAGCGTTTAATCCATTTTGAGTTTAGTTTTGCATTTGGTGTTAGGAAGGGTTGTGGTTTCATTCTTTTACATTTGGTTGATCGTTTTTTCCCAGTACCACTTGTTAAAGAGATTATCTTTTCTCCATTGTATATTCTGGCCTCCTTTGCCAAAATCAAGATGTCCATAGGTGTGTGGACTTACTTCTAGGCTTTCTATTTTGTTCCATTGATCTAGATTTCTGTTTTTGTGCTACTGTCTTGAGGACTAGTTTTGAGTATATTCTGAAGTCAGGCAGGTTTATTCCTCCATTTCCATTCTTCTTTCTCAAGATTGCTTTTGCTATTAGACGTTTCCTTGTGTTTCTATACTTACTGTGAAAGTATACATACTGTGAACTTATTTCTTCTAGTTCTGTGAAGAATACAATTGGTAACTTGATAATGGTTGAGGTTTCATTCTGTTACATTTAGTATACAAACCAAAGCAACCTGTAGATTGCTTTGGTTTGTATACTTGTTTTCACTATATTGTTTCTTCAAGTCCATCAACCGGGTATAATTCTCCATCTGTTTGTCT
>NW_011481126.1:604-2976 GCF_000754665.1 Bison bison bison | reverse complement strand
AGCCCTGGGATTTCTTTGGAAGGAATGATACTAAAGCTGAAACTCCAGTACTTTGGCCACCTGATGCGAAGAGTTGACTCATTGGAAAAGACTCTGATGCTGGGAGGGATTGGGGGCAGGAGGAAAAGGGGATGACAGAGGATGAAATCGCATTCATTCAGACTCACGTCCATCGAGGACTCCATTTTGATTTCTTTTGTCATCTGGGTTAAAAGTTCCACAGAAGGAAGAAGGGAGTTACCCAAGGCTGGAATGAAGCCTAGGAAGATAGCATTAACAAAAATGTGTTGAACATCTATTAAGCACCAAGTTATGGTAATTCTGCCTTCATAAAATAATTTCTATTCTCTTTAGAATACACAATCCAACATGGGAATCTGAAACTTCATTCCTAGAAACAGAGGAGGAAACACGGAATGTATAGAAATGTAAAACTTATTTGTAAGCTAAAACTGAATTAAATAGATTAGAAAAAAAGTAGAAGTGGTTTGTAATTTACCTAACATATTATGAAAAAGATATTCCTAGAGTTTCCCTGAATAGTTAGCAGTAAAGCATTTGCTAGAGAAAGGCTGTGCCAGTGGTTTGTGGAATCTAGAGAGCAGTGAACTCAAAGGCAAATAAGTGTGACTGAATATGGCAAAGGTTAAGTTGAGAGCGAACATGAAGTGCCAGGAATGAATAATGATGAGAGATTTGTTGTGGAATGTGAAATGAAATGTGGTGCTATTCTGAAGGAGATATTCCCATTCCTTGCAGTTAGTTTTCCAGGAGGCATTACAAGGACAGTAGACATGACATAAGCAGAACTCAGGTCTGTAAAAAGGTGAATTCAAGGAATGAGTATCCCAGTGCCCTGCTACAGTTAGCTTAGAAGTTCTGTTTCGGAAGTTACATGTAAAGTTATTGTCAAATCTGATTATTTGTGAACTGTCTGCCTCAGAATAAAGATAGGTAGAAATACATAGTGCCGGCATCTATTTTATGAGAAAAGAAGGCTGAACACATTGGGATATGTGTGCCTCCTAAGAAAGGTTAAGTTTTGTGACAGGTAGAGGAAAGTAAACTGCAGACATGACCCTAAACATGCAAAATGGATTTACCATTGTCTTTGAAGAAGGTTCCTGGTGGCTCAGATGGTAAAGAGTCTGCCTGCAATATGGGAGACCCAGGTTCGATCCCTGGGTTGGGAAGATCCCCTGGAGAAGGAAATGGCAACCCATTCCAGTACCCTTGCCTGGAAAATCCCATGGACAACAGGAGCCTGGTAGGCTACAATTCAGGGGGTCGCAAAGAGTTGGACATGACTGAGCGACTTGACTTTCACTTTGCAAAGAAGCAGTATTTTCACCAGTAGTGAACTGTCCGAAAAGTAAAGTATGGACAAATATTTAACAGTCCCAAAAGAAAGAATCAGTATGTCATAAACAACAGCTAAGGGAACGTCCTGGGAAGGGATGAAGGCTGGGGGGAGAAGCCTCCACTGACCAAAAGTAGGCTTCTACCAGTTTACTAATGAACCTGCAATTAAACTGGCAGGAATCCAAAACTAATAGCATTTTACCCTCCGTGTAAAACTGACAAAAAAGGAAAGGAAATTATACCTCTATGTGAACAGAGCGGGAGGAAGCAGGAGCAGCTTCTTGCTCCTATGTGGACTGTGCAGTCCCGCTCAAAGACATCAGCCAACCACAAGGAGGAACTACAACTGACGGCGGCTGAGCAATTGGTGGTTCTGGGAAATAGAGCCATTACCTTTATTTTTGGGCATAGCTGTAGCGGCAGGCTCACTGTTGCCAAGCAGCTTCCTGTGCTACTGCTTCTGCCAGGTAATCCTCTGAGGCTTCCAAGGAACTAAGTTACACTCTCTGAATTGAGAACTTGGGAGAGAGAGGCATGCGGCCACGCTTAACAGCAACAAAATAGCAATCCAGCGTGTGTCATGGGGTTAACATCACTTTCCTTACGCATGACGCTACCGGCCAATTCCCCAAGCACAGTCTCTTCTGCCCTATGGAGCACGTGTAGTCCAAATCAACAGACTTCCTGGTACTCAACCTTGTGAGGGGTACTGTGTCAGATTCCAGTAAAGAGTGATAGATTTTTGGAGAAAACCACACAAAGGAGATGTGTTAATATAACGGAGACTGCATGCATTTTGCCAATTAGAAACCGCTTGAGCTAACTCATACTACTGAAAAGACTTCTGCTAAAGTAATGGCCAGAATTCTCCAAGCCAGGCTTCAGCAATACGTGAACTGTGAACTTCCAGATGTTCAAACTGGTTTTAGAAAAGGCAGAGTAACCAGAGATCAAATTGTCAACATCCGCTGGATCATGGAAAAAGGAAGAGAGTTCCAGAAAAACATCTA
>NW_011481126.1:0-504 GCF_000754665.1 Bison bison bison | reverse complement strand
GTATACTGTATTAGTGTTTTTCTTTCTGGCTTACTTCACTTTTTGTATTTCTATGTCGCCTTTTGTGATTTCTCCATTTTCATTTCTAATTTTATTATTTTGATTCTTCTCCACCACCCCACCCCTTACCCTTTTTTTCCCCTTCATCTCTGTGGCTAATGATCTGTCTTGATTTATGTTTCTAAGAACCAGACTTTTGTTTTATTGAATTTTGACATAGCCACCTTTATTAGGTTTTCTGCTCTGATTTTTATGATTCCTTTCATTCTAGCTTTAGGGTTCTTCTTTTACTCTTTTTGTGTTTGCTTTAGATGTAAAGGTAGGCTGTTTCTTTGACGATCTTCTTCCTTGAGGCAGGTTTATATGCTATGCATTTCCTTAACACTGCTTGTTACTGAATCCAAAGTTTTTGGGTTTTTGTATTTTTATTTTCTTTTGTTTGTATTTCAATTTGATTTCCATTTTGATTTCTTTTGTGATCTGGGTTAAAAGTTCCACAGAAGG
>NW_011481125.1:8806-10354 GCF_000754665.1 Bison bison bison | reverse complement strand
CATCTATTTCCCATGAACTGATGGGGCCAGATGCTATGGTTTTAGTTTTCTGAATGTTGAGTTTTAAGGCAACATTTTCACTCTCCTCTTTCACTTTCATCAAGAGGCTTTTTAGTTCCACTTGAATTTCTCCCATAGAAGTCCAAAATCCTAGATGGAAAATTGGCGCCTAAGTTGTGATACAGCTGATACAGAACATTACATGTTTCATCAAACAAACTCTTTGTTTTAATATATGTTTGAGAAATGCAAACACTATGAAGAAACAGTGGTGTCCAGATTTTCATTTGTGAAATAGAATTGAAATTTTATACTGGTTCTCCTTATCTTCAGATCCAAGACTCAAATCTTCAGTGCCATGATTTTCATACGTGAAATATACATATGTCTACATTTAATAGTAGAGAACCACCACCCAGATTTTCATGCATGAGGTGGAGAGAATTCCACCTTTCATGTGAGAAAAACAGCTTCCATATTTTCATGAAGTGAAATAAAAAATGCAAGGTATCATGTGGTAAATCCAGCATCGTTATATTGGCATGTAAAAATATAGGTGATTCTACATTTCTGTTTAGTTCAGTTCAGTTTCTGGATCTTGTCCAAATCTTTGCGACCCCATGGACTGCAGCATGCCACGCTTCCCTGTCCATCAACAATTCCTTGAGCATACTCAAACTCGTGTCCATTGAGTCGGTGATTCCATCCAACCATCTCATCTTCTGTCGTCCTTTACTCCTCCTGCCTTCAAACTTTCCAAACGTCAGGGTATTTTCAAATGTGTCATTTATTTGAATCAGGTGGCCAAATTATTGGAGTTTCACCTTCAGAATCAGTCCTTCCAATGAATATTCAGGACTAATTTCCTTTAGCCGCCTTAAGGCCAAGAGACACTTAAGAGTCTTCACCAACAGCACAGATTAAAAGCATCAATTCTTCCACCCTCAGCTATCTTTAGAGTCCAAATCTCACATCTATATATGAATGCTAGAAAAGCCATAGCTTTGACTATGTAGGCCTTTGTTGGCAAAGCAATGTCTCTGCTTTTCAGTATGCTGTCTAGTTTGGTCATAGCTTTCTTCCAAGGAGGATGTTTTAATTTCATGGTGAAGCCAACATCTGAAGCAATTTTGGACCCCCCAAAATAATGTCTTTTGCTCTTTCCATTGTTTCTCCATCCCTTTACTAAGCAGTGATTGGATCAGAAGTCATGATCTTAGTTCTTTGAATATTGAGATTTTAAGCCAGATTTTTCACTCTTCTCTTTCATTTTCATCAAGAAGCTCTTTAGTTCTTCATTTTCTGCCATAAGGCTGATGTCATCTACTTCTCTGAGTTTATTGATTTCTCCCAGCAGTATTATTTAAAGCTTGTGCTTCATCCAGCCTGGCATTTCTCATGTTGTACACTGCATTGAAATTAAATAAGCAGAGTGACAATATACAGCCTTGGTATAATCCTTTCCTATTTGAAAGCACCCTGTTGCTCCATAGTCTGTTGCTTTTTGACCTGGATACAGATTTCTCCGGAGGCAGGTCAGGTCGTCTG
>NW_011481125.1:4349-5574 GCF_000754665.1 Bison bison bison | reverse complement strand
AAAAAAAGGCTTTGATTAAATGTATATTTCATGTAAAATTGCTTCATTCAAATTTTCATATCTGAAATATGTACAGTTCATATCTTATAAGACAAATTGTGGCCTGGTTTTCACATGTGAAAAGAACAGAAATCCCACTTTGCCATGTCCAAGATTCCTCAGCAGTTTTTACGTCAAATATAGAGAATTCACTACTGCATATTGGAGACTCTGCTTGCAGATTTACATACGTGAGATATAGAAAATTTCCTATTTCAGTTAGAAACATCTACATCTAGATGATGAAATTTAAAAAAAAAACATAAGGAATACTATGTTTTGAGCAACTTTGTTAGTATATATTTTTAACAGATGGACAATTATTTTACAGAATTTTGTTTGATATTAAACTTTAGCATTCAGTTGAGAATACCATATTTCATACAAGAAAATATGTGCCTTGATTTTTAGAGATGAAATAACGTGCATTCCATAATTCATGTTAGGTTGTCAAGGACCCACCTTTTAATGCATGAATTCCACAGATTCCATCTATCATACTGCGAAGTTCAAACCTATATTTTCAAAAGGGAAATAAAAACAATTACATATTTCATGTAACAAAAACTGTGCTCAGTTTTTGGTCCTGGAAATACGGACAATTTCATTTTTAATATAGGAAAATGGACACACAGATTTTCTAATGGCATGTCCCATAAGGACATGTATACCCTCATTTTCACATTTGAAATGTACAATACTCCGTATTACATGTAAACATCATTGTATTAAAATTTGGTTCCTGAATAATTGAATCTCTCATAGGTTAAGAAGTGAAATATCCACCCAGACTTTCATAAATGAAATGGAGAGATATCCATAATTCATAAAGAAGCATTTAATTTTCCTAAGGGGATACAGAAAATTCCACGTTTCAGGTTCGAAAATCTCCTCCTGATTGACATATATGAGACAGAATTTTTGCTGGTTTTCAGTTGACTGGCCAGTTCCAACACTGTAACACCGTGGACAGCATCACTGCAGCCTTCCCAACCCTTCCCTGTCTCCAACACTTTGCTTAGACTCATCTTTGTTGAGTCAAGAGATTCCAGCATGTCCAAGCAACTCAACTTCTGTTGCCTTCTTCTCCTTCACTCAGTCTTTCCCACATTAGAGGCAATAATGTTTCATGACAAGTTAGAGTGGCAGTCTTTTCTGATGAGCCCTTTAGCCAAAATATTGGAGC
>NW_011481125.1:0-529 GCF_000754665.1 Bison bison bison | reverse complement strand
ATCGTTACCATCTTTCTAAATTCCATATACATGCATTAGTATACTCCTGAGCCTGGGCATTTTCTTTCCTTTGGCCTCTTCTCATCTTTTGATGTATTCCATAGATACAGGGTCTGTGTCATTAATCGTGTGTATTTAATCTGCAGCATGCACAACTGGTTGGAAGATTTTCAATCCTTTTCCTTAATGGCTCTATCCCTGGGTCTCTGGTATAATTTTTGTCCTTCCTCACATGTGGTCACCAAAGGAGTCTGCTCTGAGAAACTTGTGGCACATCGGGGTCTGCCTGGGTGAGCACAGGATGTGGTACAGCTGCTTGGAGTGCTTGAACCCTGGTGGTGCCAATTATGAATAGGAGCCAGTTCAGGCCATATAGAGCCATGACACACATTATCTGTGTTACTTTTGCTCTATATAAATAATATTTCATCAGCTGTTTTACCTTGCTTCCTTTCAGTTCAAAGCAATTTACCCTTTACTGAAGGGGCTTGCCTCATTCTGGAAATCTCTTCCCTGCTTCTCCATCTCC
>NW_011481124.1:8817-9967 GCF_000754665.1 Bison bison bison | reverse complement strand
CTGGGTTTGGACAAACGTATAATGACATGTATTCATCATTATATCACACAAGGTATATTTCCACTACCCTAAACTTCCCCTATGAGCCACTTATTCAACCCACCACTGACAATCATTGAACTTTCATCATCTCCACAATTCTGCTTTTTCCAGAATGTTATAGAATTGGAATCATAGAACATGTGGTCTTTTCAGATCAACTTCTTATACTTAGTCATATGCATTTAAATTTCCTCACTCTCTTTTCATGGCTTGGTAGCTCATTTCTCTATCTCACTGAATAATATCCCATTGTCTAAAGTTCCAATTTACTTATCTTGAAGGACATCTGAATTGCTTCTATGTTTTGGCAATTATGAATAAACTTGCTATAAACATGCATCTGCAGCATTTTGTGTCTTTAAGTTTTCACCTCCTTTGAGTAAGTACTCAAAGTATTGAGTAAAGATTATGATTGCCAATTACCTAGTGAGTGTAGAGTTTCATATATTTTTCACGCCATAAAACTATCCTTATTTTGGCTTTTTCAAACTATTAAAAATATTTTAAGTAAAGATTTTCTTTTACCTCCTTAGGTTGGTTTACTCCTAGGTCTTCTGTTCTTTTTGATGCAGTGGTTAATGGGGTTATTTGTTTTCTCTTTCTGATAGTTCATTGTTAGCATATAGAAATGTAACAGATTTCTGTATATTATTTGTGTCTCTTGCGAATTTAATGAATTTCTTGAGGAGCTCTAGTAGTTGTCTGGCCACATCTTTAAAATTTTTGATGTATAGTAACATGTCATCTACAAACAGTGACAGTTTCACTTCTTCCTTTCCAGTTTGGATTTCTTCTATTTATTTTTCTCCTCTGATTGACATGGCTGGGACTTCCTAAGCTGTGTTGATTAACAGTAGGGACAGTAGACATCCTTGCTTTTTCCTGATCTTGGAAATACTTTCATTTTTTCACCATTAAGAATGACAATATGGGTTTGTCATATTATATAGCCTTTATTATGTTGGGGTAGGTTCCCTCTATGCCCACTTTCTGCAAAGTTTTTATCACAGATGGGTTTTGAATTTGGTCGAAAGTTTTCTCTGCATCTACTGAGATTAGCATATGATTTCTGTGTTTCAGTTAGTCAGTATGCTGTATCACATTGATT
>NW_011481124.1:4237-5241 GCF_000754665.1 Bison bison bison | reverse complement strand
CATGGACTGTAGCCCACCAGGTTCCTCCAGCCCTGGGGTTATCCAGGCAAGAATCCTGGAATGGGTGGCCATTTCCTTCTCCAGGGGATCTTCCCAACCCAGGGATGGAAGCCACATCTCTTATGTCTCCTGCATTGCCAGGTGGATTCTTTACCACTAGAGCCTCCTGGAAAGCCCCTCTTTATGGATGTAATTAAGGTAAAATAATACTGGATTACTGTCAGTCCTTAGTTCAACAAGGGCTTCCCTGGTGACTCAGTTGTAAAGAATCTGTCTGAAATTAAGGAGACCCAGGTTCAATCTCTCAGTCGGGAAGATTCCTTGGAGGAGAAAATGACAACCCACTCCAGTATTCTTGTCTGGAGAATCCTATGGACAGAGGAGCCTGGCGTGCTACAGTACACAGGGTTGTAAAGAGTCAGAGACGACTGAGTGACTGACACTTTTAGTTTAATGAAGAACATCTTTATAGAAGAAAGTAGAGGGAGATCTGGATACAGAGACACAGATAGAACAGACCAAGGACTGTGACAGAGATGAGATTGGAGTGATCACATATTGATACAAGCCAAGGGGCATCAAACACTGACAGTGACCACCAGAATCTGGGGGAGATACATGCTATAGGTCCTCCCTTAGAAGCTCCAGAAGGAGCCAGACCTGCATTTACCTTCATGTTAAGGGCATTTGTGATGGCAGCCTTGGGACTTCGGACACTAGGGAAAATGACTGTGGTCCTCACACATCAAAGAGGTCCCTGTGCAGACAGACCCATCATTTCATTCCCAGACAAGACACTCCCTTGGGGAAGCCTTGATTCTCTGATGCCCAGCTCTATTCAAGTTTCAGCCTCAAGTTTCTCTGCCAATCACAGGTTTATCCTTACCATTTCTCACAAATGTAGGAACTATTTACATCTTTGCCAGATGAGTTATCACAGGGGCCATTGGCTTCAAATAGCATCTCTCTGGGATGACAACCAAATTTGGAGACCTGTCCTGTGC
>NW_011481124.1:0-495 GCF_000754665.1 Bison bison bison | reverse complement strand
TGACTCAATGAACGTGAGTCTGAGTGAACTCCAGGAGTTGGTGATGGACAGGGAGGCCTGGCGTGCTGCAATTCATGGGGTCACGAAGAGTCAGACACAACTGAGTGACTGAAATGAACTGAATCCTGGTTTTAGCTTAAATTGTCCCATGTAGCTAATACTGTTATATTGGGCACAGGAATCTCTTTACTGGATGTTATCAACCTGAATAATAATGTGAAAGTTATACTATTTAAAAGCAAACAGAGTAACACAAGAGTGGTTTTATATATCCAAGATATCCAAGGTCAGGGATGGTTTCATTATGAGCCAGAGTTGGACAGGCATGTAGTATGTATATGCACAATTGTGTCTTGATTCTTCGGGATTCCATGCACTGTAGCCCATCAGGTTCCTCTGTCCATGGGATTCTCCAGGAAGAATATTGGAGTGGGTTGCCATTTTTTCCTCCAGGGGCTCTTCCTGACCCAGGAATCGAACCCACGTCTCCTGTAT
>NW_011481123.1:13831-15011 GCF_000754665.1 Bison bison bison | reverse complement strand
GGACAGCAAGATCAAGCCAGTCAGTCCTAAAGGAAATCAACCCTGAATACTCATTGGAAGAACTGATACTGAAGCTGAAGCTCCAATAATTTGGCCACCTGATACGAACAGTTGACTCACTGGAAGACCCTGATGCTGGGAAAGATTGAAGGCAGCAGGAGAAGAGGGCAGCAGAGGATAAGATAGTTGGATGGCATCACTGATTCAATGAACATGAACTTGGGCAAACTATGGGAGATGGTGAGGGACAAGGAGGCCTGCTGTGCTGTGCTGTCCATGGGATCACAAAGAGTCAGAAACGACTTGGAAACTGAACAATGACAGCAAGGTAGTTCTTAAGTTAGCTCTTACATATTTTTTATACACTTTCTAATTTGTTTTTATTTTTAAAATAGATACAAATAAAACAGAAAACTCTTTAAAAATTTACCAGTTTAAAAGTTTCTCCAATTTAAAGAATCCATCATCTGCCCATTGACAAATAGTATCTTAATATTGACTCAAACCGGTAAGACATGAGGGGCATCCAAACAAAAGAGTGCAAAGGAAAATCTAGAAAGTTTACTTCTCAAAACAGTCTTAGAAAGAAAAAGTTTCATTGTACAGGCAGATGCATGAAGGTGAAGTTGTCAAAGGCCTCAGAGAGTTGTCACAGCCAGCCAAAGACTGCTCATAATCTCAGTCTGTTTACCTTGCTGCCAAATATGCACAATATGTACCTTCTGCATTGCAGTGACAAAGCTTTTCATAGGAAGATAAGTTAGATCTTCTACTGATCAGTTAGAACATCTACATCTAAAGGAAGATCAGTTAGAACATCTGATCAGCTAGACATCTACATCTAAAAGAAGATCAGTTAGAACATCTACATCTAAAAGACATACAGAGAGAAGTTCAAGTTCCCTGTAGAAGGGCTTTTGCTCTTTTAAGGTCAAAATTCTGAAAAGACATTTTATCAAACTGGATTTTTTCTAGCTGAACAAGCAAGAAAATTTTAAAAAGTAATTTTAGTATGTCAAAGGAATCCTAATTAGGCTATGTTTAGGTGAGATTTACTTTAATTCTCAGTTAAGCAAGTTATTGTAAGTATAAATTCTTTATGTAACATAATAAAATATTCCCAGTGTCTCTCAACTGATGATAACCCACTTGGTGTCTTTCAACTGAGCAAAATCTTCCC
>NW_011481123.1:8961-10550 GCF_000754665.1 Bison bison bison | reverse complement strand
AAAAGTGAAAGTGAAGTCGCTCAGTCGTGTCCAACTCTTAGCGACCCCATGGACTGCAGCTTACCAGGCTCCTCCGTCCATGGGATTTGCCAAGCAAGAGTACTGGAGTGGGTTGCCATTGCTTTCTCCACTGATTCCTCTAGCTTTTCTAAATCCACCTTGAATATCTGGAATTTCACAGTTCATATACTGTTGAAGCCTTGCTTGGAATATTTTGAGCATTATTTTGCTAGCATGTGAGACGAGTTAAATTGTGCAGTAGTTTGAACATTCTTTGGCGCTGCCTTTCTTTGGGATTGGAATGAAAACTGACATTTTCCATCCCTGTGGCCAGTGCTGAGTTTTCCAAATTTGCTGGCATATTGCGTGAAGCACTTCCACAGCATCATCTTTTAGGATTTGAAATAGCTCAAGTGGAATTCCATTGCCTCCACTAGCTTTGTTTGTAGTGATGTTTCCTAAGGCCCATTTGACTTTGCATTCCAGGATGTCTGGTTTTAGGTGAGTGATCACACGATTCTGGTTATCTAGGTCATGAAGATCTTTTTCATATAGTTCTTCTGTGTATTCTTGTCACGTTTTCTTAATATCTTCTGTTTCTGTTAGGTCCATACCATTTCTGTCCTTTATTGTACCCATCTGTGCATGAAACGTTCCCTTGGTATCTCTCATTTTCTTGAAAAGATCTCTAGTCTTTCCCATTCTATTATTGTCTTCTACTTCCTTGCACTGATCACTAAGGAAGGCTTTCTTATCTCTCCTTGGTATTTTTTGGAACTCTGCATTCAAATGGGTTTATCTTTCCTTTTCTCCTTTGCCTTTGGCATCTCTTCTTTTCACAGCTATTTTCAAGGCCTCCTCAGGCAACCATTTTGCCTTCTTGCATTTTTTATCTTGGGGATGGTCTTGATAATTGGCTCCTGTACAATGTCATGAACCTCTGTCCATAGTTCTTCACGGACTCTGTCTATCAGGTCTAATCCCTGGAATCTATTTGTCACTTCCACTGTATAATCATAAGGGTTTGATTTAGGTCATACCTGAATGGTCTAGTGATTTTCCCTACTTTCTTCAATTTAAGTCTGAATTTGGCAATAAGGAGGTCATGATCTGAGCCACAGTCAGCTCCTGGTCTTTTTTTGCTGACTGTATAGAGCTTCTCCTTCTTTGGCTGGAAAGAATATAATCAAACTGATTTCAGTATTGACCATCTGGTGACATCCATGTGTAGAGTCATCTCTTGTGTTGTTGGAAGAAGGTGTTTGCTATGAACTGGCACCTTATATTTATTTAACACTGAATAGAATTTAATGAATGCAATTAAACTTTTTATCTAATGATACTTGTTTCAGCTAAATAAGACAAAATATTAAACTGAATATTAAACTGCATAATTGCACTCATCTCACATGCTAGTAGGGTAAATGCTCAAAAATTCTCCAAGCCAGGCTTCAGGAATACATGAACTGTGAACTTTCAGATGTTCAAGCTGGTTTTAGAAAAGGCAGAGGAATCAGAGATCAAATTGCCAACATCTGCTGGATCATCGAAAAAGCGAGAGTTCCAGAAAAACATCTATTACTGCTTTA
>NW_011481123.1:4352-5711 GCF_000754665.1 Bison bison bison | reverse complement strand
CCTTCACTGTCTCCCAGAGTTTGCTCAAACTAATATCCATTGAATCAGTGCTGCCATCCAACCATCTCATGCTTTGTTGCCCCCTTCTCCTCCTGCCCTCAATCTTTCTCAGCTTTAGGGTCTTTTCCAATAGGTCAACTCTTCACATCAGCTGGCCAAGTATTGGAATTTCAGCATCAATCCTTCCAGTGAATATTCAGGGTTGATATCCTTTAGGACTGACTGTTTTGATCTCCTTACTGTCCAAAGGACTCTCAAGAATCTCCTCCAGCACCACAATTCTGAAGTATCAATTCTTCGGCCCTCAGCCTTCCTTCTCACACCTCTGTATAACTATTAGAAAAACCATAACTTTGACTATACAGACCTTAGTCAACAAAGGGATGACTCTGCTTCTTAATATGCTATCTTGCTTTTCTTCCAAGGAGCAACTGTCTTTTAATTTCATGGCTATAGTTACATGCAGTGATTTTGGAGCACAAGAAAATAAAATCTGTCACTGCTTCCATGTTTTCCCCTTCTATCTGCCATGAAGTGACAGGAAGGGATGCCATGATCTTAGTTTTTTGAATGTTGTTTTGAGCCAGCTTTTTAACTCTCTTCTTTCATCCTCATCAAAGGGCTCTGAAGTTCCTCTTCATTTTCTGCCATTAGGGTGGTATCATCTGCATATCTAAGGTTATTGATATTTCTCCTGGCGATATTGATTCAACCTTGTGAATCACCCAGCATTCTACATGATATACTTTGCATATAAGTTAAATAAGCAAGGTGACAGCCTTGATATACTCCTTTCTCCAAATTAAACCAGTCCATTGTTCCATGTCTGGTTATAACTGTTGCTTTTTGTCTTGCATACAGGTTTCTCATGAGAGAGGTAAGGTGGTCTGGTATTCCATCTGTTTAAGAGTTTTCCATGGTTTGTTGTGATCTACATCATCAAAGGCTTTAGTGTAGTCACTGAGTCAGAAGTAGATTTTCTTGGAACTCCCTTGATTTTTCCATTATCTAACGGAGGTTGGCAATTTGATCTCTCATTTCTCTGCATTTTCTAAATCCAGCTTATACATATATAAATTCTCAGCTCCTCTATGAAGAACAATGTGGAGATTCCTTTAAAAACTGGTAATAGAACTACCATACGACCCAGCAATCCCACTCCTGGGCATACACATCAAGGAAACCAGATTTGAAAGTGACACATGCACCCCACAGAGAAGGCACTGGCACCCTACTCCAGTACTCTTGCCTGGAAAATCCCATGGATGGAGGAGCCTGGTAGGCTGCAATCCATGGGGTCGCGAAGAGTTGGACACGACTGAGCGACTTCACTTTCACTTTTCACTTTCATGCATTGGA
>NW_011481123.1:0-499 GCF_000754665.1 Bison bison bison | reverse complement strand
TATCTTCTGCTTCTGTTAGGTCCATACCATTTCTGTCCTTTATTGTGCCCATCTTTGCACGAAATGTTCCCTTGGTCTCTTTAATTTTCTTGAAGAGATCTCTAGTCTTTCTCATTTTATTGTTTTCCTCCATTTCTTTGTCCTGACCACTGCAAAGAGCTGATTCACTTGAAATACCTTAATGATGGGAAATATTGAGGGAAGGAGGAGAAGGGGGCAACAGAAGATAAGAGATGATTGGATGGCATCACTGACTCAATGGAGATGCGTTTGAGCAACTCAGGGAGATTGTGAAGGACAGGGAAGTCTGTCATGCTGTAGTTCATGGGGTTGCAGAGTCAGACACGACTTTGTGATTGAAGAACAACAACAATCTTACACCTAAAGCTATCAGAGAATAAAGATCAAACAAAACCCAACGTTAGTAGAAGGAAACAGGAAAATAAGAGCAGAAATAAATGAAATAGAAGTGAAGAAAATAATGGCAAAGATCAATACA
>NW_011481122.1:4792-5336 GCF_000754665.1 Bison bison bison | reverse complement strand
TAGAAAATCATAACTTTCCAAAACTGAATCAGGAATAAATATAAAATATGATCAGACCAATGACAAGCATGGACAAACTTCAGGGAACCCAAACAGGGGCTCTGCAACAATCTAGAAGTGTGGGATTGTAGGGAGATGGGAGGGAGGCTCAAGAGGGAGGGGACACATGCATACCTATGACTGATTCATGTTGATGTTTGGCAGAAACCAACAAAATTTGGTAAAGCAATTATCCTTCCATTAAAAAAATAAAGAAAGAAAAACTTTCAACAAACAAAAACCCAGGACCAGATGGCTTCACAGGTGAATTCTACAAAAAATTTGGAGAAGAGCTAACACCTATCCTAGGCAAAAACTTAAAATTACAGAGGAAGGAAAACTCTCAAACTCATTTTATGAGGCCATCATCACCTTGATACGAAAACCAGACAAAGATGCCACAAAAAAGGAAAATTACAGGCTAATATCTCTGATGAACATAGATGCAAAAATCCTCAATAAAATTCTAGCAAACAGAATCCAACAACATATTAAAAAGATCATA
>NW_011481122.1:0-671 GCF_000754665.1 Bison bison bison | reverse complement strand
TGCCATTTCCTCATCCAGGAGATCTTCCTGATGCAGAGATCAATCCAGCATCTCCTGCCTTGACAGATGGATTCTTTACCAATGAGCTACCAGGGAAGCCCAGTAAGTATAGTACCAATTGATAGTTCTTAACATAAAACTGAAGGACATTGGGGAAAAGGAGACTTCAGGGTTATGTTACTCAGAGAACAAAAAGACAATAATCCCTCCACCTCTTCTGTCTACTGGAAAACAAGTAGAATCCTTGAGTCGCTTTTCTTTCTGGGCTTCCTTATGCCTAAGTACCTGGAGCTGAATCTATGGACTCTGGGAAATGTGCCATTTCAGTACTCTTCCTGCAGGCTCAACAAGTAACTCCTTTCTAACCATTTTAGATGCTTTACTGCTCCTTTATTATCCAAGTGTCACCTGCTATTTTTTTCTGCTAATGATCAAGCTGAGTAATAAGCCTTATGTCTCAAGCACTTTAGAGCTAAAATTAATATCATGCCCCAATAATAATAGGTTGATTTTGTCTAGAGCCATTTCCCCCCTTTCAGCTGTCAGGAGAAAACTGTTAAAACCTTTGTCAAGTGCCCTCTCTTTTTGCTCACCATTCAAAAAATGAAGATCATGGCATTCAGCCCCATCACTTCATGGCAAATAGAAGGGGAAACAATGGAAACAGTGGC
>NW_011481121.1:9073-9881 GCF_000754665.1 Bison bison bison | reverse complement strand
AGTGGGTTGCCATTTCTGTCTCCAATACATGAAAGTAGAAAAGTGAAATTGAAGTCTGTCAGTTGTGTCCAACTCTTAGTGACCCCATGGACTGCAGCACACCAGGCTCCTCCGTCCATGAGATTTTCCAGGCAAGAGTACTGGAGTGGGGTGCCATTGCCTTCTCCATTCTTTTCCTCTACTGTGTTCCTAACTCCAGAAGTTCATGGCTCATGGTCAAGGTGGCCTCTGTCTTTTACACCCTGGTCATCCCCATGCTGAACCCACTGATCTACAGCCTCAGGAACAAAGATGTGAAAAAGTCAGTGAAGAAATTCATCAATATTAAATTGTTCTGTGATAAAATGTAAATCTAGAAAGATTTTTTGAGAGTAAGAGTTTCTCAATAGCAAATCGAATCATGAACCTATTTTAACCTTGCAATTGACAGGCCAATTTCTGTTCATGCTTTTATTTTATTAAAGTAACTTTAAAATTACAAATAAAAATAGAAATAAAAGGCTACTTAAACTAAAAGTTTGATACAAACATTGAAATGTAATTTTTTTTGTGTATAATATCTAACCTTGTATTTGTCCTGGTTAAATTTCAGTTTAATTCAAGTCATGTGAACTGCAGGACTTTTAAAAGGATCTGAAGAGTTATAGCCTACAGTAAGGAAGTTTACATCTTAATGTAAAAGTAGTACATTGAGAGGTGCTCAGCAAAAAACTCTAAGTATCTTAAGACTTTATTAATTCCATAAGAAACATTTTGGCTTTGGAAGATTCCCAGGCAAACAAAGACAAATTTGAAATATATCTAACTT
>NW_011481121.1:4497-5367 GCF_000754665.1 Bison bison bison | reverse complement strand
GAAAACTCTGTGTTAGAGACGATATAGTCCTTCACGTTATAAAATAATTTTCTGTCTCACATGATCTGTGGCATTTTGCAATATTTATGGCATTCCAGTATACTATGACATTTTCCCCCAATTGCCTGTTTGTGTCTGTTAGGATACAATCTGATTTTGTATTAGGTCAAAAAAAAAAAAAAAACTTCTCCCTTTGAAAAAATTTCTTCAAAAATCTGTCTGGTTTCATTCACAATTTGCTTTAGTACCTCTCTAGCCTAGACTCTTGGAGAAGGACAACCCACTCCAGTACTCTTGCCTGGAAAATCCCATGGATGGAGGAGCTGGTAGGCTGTAGTCCATGGGGTCTCTAGTAGTCGGACATGACTAAGCGACTTCACTCTCACTTTTCACTTTCATGCATTGGAGAAGGAAATGGCAACCCAGTCCAGTGTTCTTGCCTGGAGAATCCCAGGGATTTGGGAGCCCAGTGGGCTGCCGTCTATGAGGTCAGACAGAGTCGGACAGACTGAAGCAACTTAGCAGCAGCAGCAGCAGCCTAGACGCTAGAATCTCAATATTTCTCCTGACAAATATTTTCCTGTAGTTTAACTTGCCTTTCTTTTAATTTTTCTTTTTCCCCACTCACTGTACTTGTTGTAGTTGTTTAAAAATAACAAGTCCTGTAAATAAAGCCATTTAGTCATTTATTATTTAAATGAGCATTTGGCACTTCAATTCAGTTCAGTTCAATCACTCAGTCATGTCCAACTCTTTGCGACCCCATGAACTGCAGCATGCCAGGCCTCCCTGTCCATCACCAGCTCCTGGAGTCCACCCAAACCCATGTCCATCGAGTCAATGATGCCATCCAACAATCTCATCCTCTGT
>NW_011481121.1:0-508 GCF_000754665.1 Bison bison bison | reverse complement strand
AAAGACTTCAGCCTGACACTTCAGAACATTCCTGGGTATACACTGATCACACTGCCCTCACTAGCTTAGGTTGAGCTATCTTCAGTTTCTTTCACTCCACCTTCTCATGTTCCACTGCTCAATTTTAATTCTTATTTATTTTTATTTTTTTAAATCAACAGCCATGGTACTGAATGAAGGAAATCAGAGCTCTGTGAGCATGTTCATCCTCTTGGGCTTCTCAGAATATCCCCGCCTCCAGGCACCCCTTTTCTTGGTGTTTCTAACCATTTACACAGTCACTCTGGTGGGGAACCTTGGCATAATTGTGGTCATAAGGACCAGTCCCAAACTCCACACACCCATATTTTTTTCTCAGCCATCTATCCTTTTTGGATATTTGCTCTTCCAGCATTATTTATACCCAAACTCCTAGGTATCTTGGTTGTGGAAGACAGAGTTATCTATTTCAAAGGATGCATGGCATAGTTTTTCTTTGGCTGTGCATTTGTGATTACGGAGATGTCCA
>NW_011481120.1:4754-5620 GCF_000754665.1 Bison bison bison | reverse complement strand
AAAAGGGAGGGACCCTCAAGAGCGAACCCGAGAGGCATGGGGCCGTCACCGTCAGGAACGTGCCCTCTACCCAGAGCAGGAAGAAAGCTCCCACAGGAGTCAATCTGTAGAGATGGACATTTTCTAAAATCACTGAAGTCACTGAGCTCTTCTTCCCCAGCACCTGAAGTTCACCACTAAACACAGGCACCGAACTCAGTGGTATTCCTTTAAAATCATCCTTGCAACTCTTTCAAGACAAGAGGTGCAGGGCTCCTGAAACTGACGATGCACACACAGGTCACTTACTTGTGGGCGTCCCTGAGGTCCTCATGGGTGGCTGTGCCCAGCGCCCCCGTGCGCAGCGGCCCATCCGAAGCGACCGTGGCCAGGCGAGGGTCGAGGTTTCACATTTGATGGCGGTCTTGTCATCTCCTACCTCTTCCCGTATAGCTGGCAGCTGAGGGATTGAAGTAAGTGTCAAATTGGCTAACAATAGACTGTTCTGAAAAAGGCAATCACACAGGCTTTACATTATAACCAGAAACTTATTTGAAGATCTATTAGCTATGCTTTCCCCCAAGTACAAAAAAACCCTTGTTATAGCTTAATGCCATCTTAAAGGACTGTCTTATTCAAAAAAAGCGAGACTATGGGGCAACGAGAGCATCTGACTGAGTGCAGAGACCCCGGACGGGAGCCTCCCTGCAGCCGGCCTTGGCCCTCCCTGGAATCCAGCGACCAGATGGCCCTGCGGGGCAGGACAGCAGAGCGATGCTGGCACACTGAATCCTGCACGGCATGAACTGCCCTGATGAAAGGACTGTGCTCATCACCAGATGCTGCTCAGAAGCACCACAGCTAGAGTACAAAACCTCTCAGCAAAG
>NW_011481120.1:0-526 GCF_000754665.1 Bison bison bison | reverse complement strand
ACTGGAAAAACCATGACCTTGACTAGATGGACCTTTGTTGGCAAAGTAATGTCTCTGCTTTTGAATATGTTATCTAGGTTGGTCATAACTTTCCTTCCGATAAACCACTAATCATTTATGTCTCTCTAATAGACACAAGTCTTCCAGAACCATTATACACATTTTTTTTTCTCAGCAATACGTTTTTAATATGTCAAGCTCAACAAACACCTTTTATCAAGGGAAAGAAATATTTAACACTATGACAGCATGTGAAACAAGTGTGAAGACTCTTTGAAGTTGCTCTCATTGAACGACACACTCAAATATACTTCAAACTCATGTACGCACTCAACTTCAGCAACCCGATCTGATCTCTGAGAAACAGATAAAAGCAACTTCCATTAACAAGCTTTTTTCAGTGTTTCATATTTACCAGAATATTTATGAGATCTAAAAGGTTTATAAGGAAATAGAACATCTTAAAAGTTGACAGAAGCAAGAGGTATGCTCTGCCTTATTAATTTTACAGAGGTTTCCTTGTTTC
>NW_011481119.1:10484-10941 GCF_000754665.1 Bison bison bison | reverse complement strand
ATGTATGGGAGAGTACACAGGAAAACAGTTTGTTTATCTAATTAAGAAGCAGGGTAGAGATATACATCCATAGAGAAAGGGTATGGGCACACTCTCTAACGAGGAGAAGTGCTGTAAGTCAGAAACCAGGCAGAGACACAGCAGGAGAGGAGTACAGGCATCCTGAGTGAGGAGGAGTGCAGTAAGGAGGTAATGTAAATCAGTGATAGAGGACAGTCCTTCCTGGTCTTTGTTTACCTTTGGCCAATTATCTTGTTTCTTTCTACATGCCTGACTGGTCCATGGACCCTTCCCAAGATGCTTGTGCAATTGTTTTGTGAGACGGATTCCACCACAGAGGCCTATGGGTGCATGTCCACAATTACTAAGGGATGGGGTCCCCTCCTTTTTTGATCCCCCAGAAGCCTTCCTGTACATGTGAGGACAGAGAAGCCCTCCTTGATCTCAGGAGTGTGCA
>NW_011481119.1:9187-10384 GCF_000754665.1 Bison bison bison | reverse complement strand
TACTACAGTTTTTTTTTTTTTAATGCCTAACAATAGGCTATGGAGGAGGATCAAGGACTATGCATTCATGTCAGACATAATGAAGACTGCAGTTCAATGATTCTAAAATGATAATACTTGGTGTAAAAATTTAAAGTGCAACATAAATTCTAAACATCACTATGACTTATTAGCAAAGAAGTTAAGAAAGTGAGTTAATATTATCAGTGAGTTTTGGACTGTTCTCAGGTAATGCATTTTTAAAAAAAGATAAACTAAAGTTTTTGCAACCAGCTGTTCTTTGATTAAGAAAATAAATCATTATAGTTTAGGGTCCACAGTCTCAGGAGCAAATAAACTTAATTCTGGGTCTGGAAGATTTACCAAGGGCTTCCCTGGTGGCTCAGTGGTAAAAGAATTCGACTGCCAGTGTAGGAGTTGTGGGTTTGATCCCTGGGTTTGGAAGATCCCCTGGAGGAGGGCACAGCAACGCACTCTAGTATTCTTACCCAGAGAATCCCATAGAAGTCCTTAGAGTCGCAAAGAGTCAGACACAACTGAAGAGACATAGCATGCACACAAGCTGACTTTTCTCATTTGGGAGTGAACATGAGATGAATAGCACACAGAGACCTTTTTCTTTACCTATGACCTTCATTTTTATTTCTGGGATTTCTTTTTATCACATTTAGCTTATCAGTTTATATTTTCAATATGCAACACCAGAAGATGGGTGAAAGCAGCTAGAAAAATTTTGATTTTATCTACCTGTGTATTAACCAATGCATGTTTTATATTAAGGATCCATAAATTAGATAATTACAGTCCAATTATTTGGACTGTAATTTAAACAAATATTTAAAATGCATCACAATCTTAGAGAAATCTGAAAAAGTAATCTATTACTTTCATGTGTAATAATATTCTCATCTCAATTAGATTATAAACTTTATGAAACTATGGCTGTGGTCAAGATAACATTAGACTAGGATTTTCTATACTGTAGCTTAGCCACTAAATACCTACATGACATTTAGTGAAGTAATCTATTTAAGCCTCAGTTTCTTTGGTTTTTAAGCAAGTACAGTAAGCTATACTGTAATAGCAATCTTGGAAGGAGAGAAGTGAGCAGCAATCTTAAAGAGAGATCTGAGTTCCCTGCCTAGGAACTAAACCTGGGTAACCCAGATGAAAACCAGGAGTCCTCATCACTAGACC
>NW_011481119.1:4887-5705 GCF_000754665.1 Bison bison bison | reverse complement strand
TAAATAAAATTATTTTATTTTTATTACTTTATTACTCCTTTAATTTTCATTTTTATAACCTACAATTATCTTGCAAAAGAACCCTATTTTTAAAGGAAACTTCATATATATATTTTTTATAATTTTTGTGATTTTGTTGTTTTTTTAATATTGTGTTTTTGAGAGTCTAAACTCCACTCTAGATTTTTAACCTTTGCTTTTTGATATTTGTTATCAATTTTGTACATTTAAGAATGCAATCTTTAGTACCCATTTGCACTTTGGAGTGTGATTACTGGCTAGATTACTCTCTTCCCCTATACTCTCCTTCTTCTCGCCCAAGTCACCTCTTATCTCTACCTTCCTTCTTCTCTTCTCTACCGAACTCTGTGAATCTCTTTGGGTTTTCTGGGCTATGGAGAACACTTAGGGAACTCATTAATGGCTAGATCTGTCTCTTTCCTTTTGACTCCTTCCTCACTTCCTGGTTACCTCTATCTCCTTCCTCTTTCTTTTCTTTTCCATGTAACTCTGTGAACCTCTCTGGATGTTCCAGACTGTGGAGAGCACATAGGGAATTGATTACTGGCTCAATTGCTCTTTCTCCTTTTGATTTCCCCTCTTCTCCTCCTGTTCACCTCTGTCTCCTTCCTCTGTTGTCTCTTCTCCCTGTAACTCTGTAAACCTCTCTGGGTGTCCCTCACTGTGGAGAATCTTTTCCCCATGAACCTAGATGTTTTATCACGGTGCTATATGGATGTAGAAGTCTTGAGGCTACTGTAAGAATAAGACTGAAAGGCAGAGGCAGGAGGCTTAAATCCAAAACTTGAGACCACCAA
>NW_011481119.1:0-712 GCF_000754665.1 Bison bison bison | reverse complement strand
AAAATAAACAAATGGGATCTAATTAAACCTAAAAGCTTTTGCACAGCAAAGGAAACTATAAGCATGGTGAAAAGGTAGCATTCAGAATGGGAGGTAATAGCAAACGAAGGAACTAACAAAGAATTTATCTCCAAATTATACAAGCAGCTCCTATAGCTCAATTCCAGAAAAAATAAATGACACAATCAAAAAATGGTCCAAAGAACTAAGCAGATGTTTCTCCAAAGAAGACATACAGATGGATAACAAACACATGAATAGATGCTCAACATCATTCATTATCAGAACAATGAAAATCAAAAGCACAATGAAGTACCATCTCACGCCCGTCAGAATGGCTGCTATCCAAAAGTCTACAAGGAATAAATGCTGGAGAGGGTTTGGAGAAAAGGGAACCCTCTTAAACTGTTGGTGGGAATGCAAATTAGTACAGCCACTGTGGAGAACAGTGTGTAGATTCCTTAAAAAACTGGAACTAGAACTACCATATGACCCAGCAATCCTGCTGCTGGGCATATACACTGAGGAAACCAGAATTGAAAGAGACACATGTAACCCAATGTTCATAGTTCCACTGTTTACAATAGCCAGGACATGAAAGCAACCTAGATGTCCATCAGCAGATGAATGGATAAGAAAGCTGTGGTACATATACACAATTAAATATTATTCAGCTATTAAAAAGATGCATTTGAATCAGTTCTGATGAGGT
>NW_011481118.1:20650-21410 GCF_000754665.1 Bison bison bison | reverse complement strand
ATCCTCTGTTGCCCACTTCTCCTCTGGCCCTCAATCTTTCCCAGCATCAGGGTCTTTTCCAACAAGTCGGCACTTCATATCACGTGGCCAAAGTATTGGAGCTTCGGCTTCAGCATCAGTCCTTCCAGTGAATATTCATGGTTGATTCCCTTTAGGATGGACTGGTTGGATCTCCTTGCTGTCCAAAGGACTCTCAAGAGTCTCCTCCAGCATCACAATTTGAAAGAATCAATTCTTTAGTGCTCAGCCTCCTTTAAGGTTCAACTGTCACATCCATGTGTATATGCATATATATGCACACAATTTGTATATATGTTATATATCACTGGTTTTAGAAAAGGCAGAGGAACGAGAGATCAAATTGCCAACATGCACTGGATCATGGAAAAGGCAAGAGAGTTCCAGAAAAACATCTATTTCTGCTTTATTGACTATACCAAAGCCTTTGACTGTGTGGATCACAATAAACTGTGGAAAATTCTGAAAGAGATGGGAATACCAGATCACCTGACCTGCCTCTTGAGAAATCTGTATGCAGGTCAGGAAGCAACAGTTAGAACTGGACATGGAACAACAGACTGTTTCCAAATAGGAAAAGGAGTTCATCAAGGCTGTATATTGTCACCCTGCTTATTTAACTTCTATGCAGAGTACATCATGAGAAACGCTGGGCTGGAAGAAACACAAGCTGGAATCAAGATTGCTGGGAGAAATATCAATAACCTCAGATATGCAGATGACACCACCCTTATGGCAGAAA
>NW_011481118.1:12465-20418 GCF_000754665.1 Bison bison bison | reverse complement strand
CTTTGAAAAGAATGATGCTAAAGCTGAAACTCCAGACTTTGGCCACCTCATGCGAAGAGTTGACTCATTGGAAAAGACTCTGATGCTGGGAGGAATTGGGGGCAGGAGGAGGAGGGACGACAGAGGATGAGATGGCTGGATGGCATCACTGACTCGATGGATGTGAGTCTGAGTGAACTCCGGGAGTTTGTGATAGACAGGGAGGCCTGGCATGCTGCAATTCATGGGGTAGCAAAGAGTCGGACATGACTGAGCGACTGGACTGAACTGAACTGAACTGAAAGATCTGTGTGATAAATACTTTTATTCTCCATTTTACAGATGAAAAGGTTAGGTACAGAGAAGTTTTGTGTGACTTGCCCAAGGTTATGCAATCTGTAGGTGTTAGAGCTGGGATTTAAACCCAGGCAATGTCTCCAAAGAATATTTTGGTCACTTGGTCTTGACTCACACCCTCCATACACACTTAGAAACACACCCATAGGCAAGAGACATATCTGTGAATCCCAGCCACGGCCCTAACCTTCACGTCCATTCCCTGCAGCTAGACAGGAGCTCTCTGAGAGGGTGTGTACCTCTAGTTGATTTTTGTTTTATTTTTTAAGAAGATTGTGTTCCATGCATCTCCCAGAAAACCCTGCTTACTTTTTACTGAACTGCTCTGTTGCCAGATCTCCTTGCCTTGCAGTGTTGAAATTGCCCTAAGGGAATGCTTCTTGCCATAATCTTCTGGGTCAGATTAATGATTCCCTTCTGACCTGGGACATTTCAGCTCCTTTCTCAATCCTCTGAGTTGGCCTCATGCCACAGTAATATTATCTACTGTTCATGCACTTAGATGACACATACAAGGTATGTGGTGACTTATTTTTTGCAGGGTGTAATTTGCGGTGTGGAAGGGCCAGTGTAGAGGCAGCATCCATGAAGACCGGCAGATGGACAGGCTAGGTATTATACTAGTGAGTGACTCACTTGGAATATTATTCCCACATCAAGAGTTGACCTCCTTTCTCATTTAAGTGCTGCTTCATTTCCATCCATTGAATAAAATAATAACAAAATATAACTTTTCCATTTCACTACCTTTAGCAATGGCTTTTGAATTTTATGGTTGGTTATATTCTTGTACCTTCCTAGAAAAAGAAAAGAAAAAGCCCAAATGCTCAGCAATAGAGTAGTACTCAAATAAATTTGTGTCTCCACTAGAAAGAAGATTATCTGACTATTTAAAGTGGTAAATATGGAGCCAATTTTACTACCAGAGTCAGCAGACTATAGCCAAGTGGGACCAGATCCATCTCATTACCTATTTTGCTAAATATATGTTTATTGGAAGGAAGCAGTGCCATTCCTTTTTGTATCTTCTTTGGCTGCTTTCATGCTTCCATGGCAGAGGTGACCAGCTATGAGAAACTGTGCTCACAAAGCCTAAAATGTTTACCATGTAGACCTTTACTGGATGACTTTGCCAACCTCTGACTTAAAAGACACTTATAAGGAAAGGAAAGCCAAAGCCAAAATTGCCTGTGGAGTGGTTATGAGTGTACAGTCTGTACTGTGTACACACTGAGTACACATGGATGGACAGTGTGCAGATAAATGGCACAGACACTGGTATGGCTGGATTTTAGAGGTGAAATACAATGATTTAGTTCTCACAGTCCTTCCAGTGTTCCTGCTTCAGATCAATAAACCAGCATTTTCAACCTTGAGTGTGTCTTTTCAGGCCCTGGGGCTATGCAAAAGGCATGTCGTTCTGCTGGCTTGTGTCCCCACTCACGGGGATGGGACACGGCAGTGCGGGCCAGGCAGCCGAGTACTGTTGGCCAGTGCTAATGACACTAATATTATAGACTCGTCATCCTGCAGGAGCTGCTCCTGTTGACCGTGTCACATCTCTGCTCTCAGTTGACTGTTCCCTGCCTCACCACTTCCTGTGGCCATGGCAAACAGGAAGCAGTTGAGGCCTCCAGTGGAGCCCTGGTGAGAGCAGAGGGTGTGCTGTCACTCTGCTTTTCTGACAGCCCAGCAGTACTAAAGCAGTGAGATAAAGGGACTCTACACTTCGTTGGAGCTTAAAAAAGTGCTGCTTGCCTTTGGAATCACTTGAGGCTTGAACTGGTCTACTGATTGGAGAAACCCATATTAAAAGGCAGAGACATTACTTTGCCAACAAAGGTCCATCTATTTTAGGCTATGGTTTTTCCAGTGGTCATGTATGGATGTGAGAGTTGGACTATAAAGAAAGCTGAGTGCCAAAGAATTGATGCTTTTGAACTGTGGTGTTGGAGAAGACTCTTGAGAGTCCCTTGGACTGCAAGGAGATCCAACCAGTCCACCCTAAAGGAGATCAGTCCTGGGTGTTCATTGGAGGGACACATGTTGAAGCTGAAACTCCAGTACTTTGGCCACCTGATGAGAAGAGCTGACTCATTTGAAAAGACCTTGATGCTGGGAAAGATTGAGGGCAGGAGGAGAAGGGGATGACAGAGGATGAGATGGCTGGATGGCATCACTGAGTAGATGGACATGGGTTTGGGTGGACTCTGGGAATTGGTGATGGACAGGGAGGCCTGGCATGCTGCGGTTCATGGGGTTACAAAGAGTCAGACACGACTGAGCGACTGAAGTGAGCTGAACTGAACTGAACCCCTGGAGGGCAGAATCTGTCGCTCTTTGAATGAGATGAGTCAAAAGATGCTCTGAGGTTCCAAAGGGAGGAAAGACCTTCATAGAATCAATTCCTAGACCTGAAAAGTGAGGCTGCAGCAGATGAGGACATCAGAACCATGGCTGCCCTAGGATCAATTGGTGCCAGAGTGTGTCAGGGATGGAGGAAGCAAGAGGAGCCAGGGCACCTGGGATCACACACTTTTATACTCCAACTGGATGGCTCTGATGGGCATCAAGAGCTGAGAATGACTGGGCTAATGCATGGCTTCTGAGTCTCTTTGTAATTGTGTTTTTAGAATGGAGCACATAATGTTTTTATTTTATCATCAAGTGATAATCGTAAGCTATGAAAGCAAATTATTATTTTCATAGTATAGCTACCATTTATTGAATGTCTGCATATGCCAGGTACTTGCTAAACTTCATTTTTTAAAGTAAATATTGTCTGCAAATGAGAGCCCCAATGAGCAATCACCTCGTAATGTCCATCATTAAAACAACAGAGGACTTCCCTGGTTAAGAAACCACCTGCAAATGCAGGGAACTATGGGTTTGATCAAACTTCAATACTTCGGCCACCTGATATAAAGTGCTGACTCATTGGAAAAGATGCTTACTCCTTGGAAGGAAAGTTATAACAAACCTAGACAGCATATTAAAAAGCAGAGACATTACTTTGCCAACAAAGGTCCATCTAGTAAAGGCTATGGTTTTTCCAGTAGTCATGTATGGATGTGAGAGTTGGACTATAAAGAAAGCTGAGCGACAAAGAACTGATGCTTTTGAACTGTGGTGTTGGAGAAGACTCTTGAGAGTCCTTTTGACTGCAAGGAGATCCAACCAGTCCATCCTAAAGGAGATCAGTCCTGAGTGCTCATTTGAAGCACTGATGTTTAAGCTGAAACTCCAATACTTTGGTCACCTGATGTAAAGAACTGACTCATTTGAAAAGACCCTGATGCTGGGAAAGACTGAAGGTGGGAGGAGAAGGGGACGACAGAGGATGAGACGGTTGGATGGCATCACCGACTCAATGGACATGAGTTTGGGTAAACTCCAGGAGTTGGTGATGGACTGGGAGGCCTGGAGTGCTGCAGTCCATGGGGTCTCAAACAGTCCGGCATGAGTGAGCGACTGAACTGAACTGACTGACGGGTTCAATCCCTGGTCCAGCAAGATACCACATGTCATGGGGCAGCTAAGCTGGTGCACCACAACTACTGAACCAGGGCTCTAGACCCTGGGAACAGAAACTACTGAAGCCCATATACCTATAGCCCATGCCCTGCAATAGAAGCCACCACAATGAGAAGTCCACACACCATAACTGGAGAGTAGCCCCTACTTGCCACAACTAGATAAAGTCCCTGCAGAGCAATGAAGACCCAGCACAGCCAAAAAAAAGAGAGAGAGAGAGAGAGAGAGAGAAGAGATAACAAGTGCTGGTAAGGATATGGAGAAAACAGAACCCTTTTGCATTACTGGTGGGAATGTAAGTTGGTACAGCCACTATGGAGAACAGTATGGAGATTCCTTTAAAAATTAAAGACAGAAGTACCATCCAATCCCTTAAATCCAGTCATGGATATATAGCCAAAGAAAACAAAATCAGTCTTGAATAGATCTTTATTCCTATGTTCATTATTCACAATAGCCAAAATATGGAGATGACCTTAGGTCCTTCAAAAGATGAATGGAAAAAGAAAATGTGAGATACACATACATGCATAAAATATGTATAGATGTAGATACAGTGAAATATTATTTCACCTTTAGTTTAAAAAGAAGGAAATTCAGCCATTTGTGACAACTGATTTTCCTTCGAGGTTCTTACCTGAGACCCCCTGTGATATAAGACAGATAAACAGGAGAAAAACAAACAGAAGCTTAATAACACGTAGCCTTCCTTACACATGGGAAAGACCCAGGAAAACTGGTGACTCCCACAAATGGTGCAAACCATCACCTTAACTATCACCCACAGGTAATGACCAAAGATGTTGGTGTTGGGATATCAGTTACGCAAAGTTTTCCGGAAAAGCCCAGTGAACAAGGGTAAGGTCGTTAGGCAGATTTAGGTCTTTGTCTTCTCTATTGATAAGACTTTCTAAACATTTACAGCTATCCTTTTCTTCCTGGTTCAGAGAGGGAATGTTGTTGTTTTGTTGCTCAGTTCAGTTCAGTTGTGTCCAACTCTTTACAACCCCATGGATTGCAGCATGCCAGGCTTCCCTATCCATCACCAACTCCCAGAGCCTACTCCAATTCATGTCCATTGAGTCTGTGATGCCATCCAACCATCTCACCCACTGTTGTCCCCTTCTCCTCCTCTTCAATCTTTCCCAGCATCAGGGTCTTTCCCAGTGAGTTAGTTTTTTGCATCAGGTGGCCAAAGTATTGGAGTTTCAGCTTCAACATCAGTGCTTCCAATGAATATTCAGGACTGATTTCTTTTAGGATGAACTGGTTGGATCTCCTTGCTATCAAAGGGACTCTCAAGAGTTTTCTCCAATACCACAGTTCAAAAGGATCAATTCTTTGGCGCTCGGCTTTCTTTTTAGTCCAACTCTCACATCCATACATGACTACTGGGAAAACCATAGCCTTGACTAGATGGACCTTTGTTGGCAAAGTAATGTCTCTGTTTTTTAATATGCTGTCTAGGTTGGTCATAACTTTTCTTCCAAGGAGCAAGCTTCTTTTAATTTCATGGCTGCGGTCACCATATGCAGTGATTTTGGAGCCCGAAAAGATAAAGTCTATCACTGTTTTCATTGTTTCCCCATCTGTTTGCCATGAAGTGGTGGGACCAGATGCCATGATCTTAGTTTTCTGAATGTTGAGTTTTAAGCCAACTTTTTATCTCTCCTCTTTCACTTTCATCAAGAGGCTCTTTAGTTCTTCTTCGCTTTCTGCCACAAGGGTGGTGTCATCTGCTTATCTAAGGTTATTGATATTTCTGCCGGCAATCTTAATTCCAGCTTGTGCTTCATCAAGCCCAGCATTTTTCATGATGTATTCTGGATATAAGTTAAATAAGCAGAGTGATAAAATACAGCCTTGATGTCCTCCTTTCCTGATTTGGAACCAGTCTGTTGTTACATGTCCAGTTCTAACTGTTACTTCCTGACCTGCCTACAGATTTCTCAGGAGGTAGGTAAGGTGGTCTGGTATTCCCATCTCTTTCAGAATTTTCCACAGTTTGTTGTGATCCACACAGTCAAAGGCTTTGTCATAGTCAATAAAGCAGAATTAAATGTTTTTCTGGAACTCTCTTGCTTTTTCAATGATCCAACAGATGTTGGCAATTTGATCTCTGGTTTTGCTGCCTTTTCTAAATCCAGCTTGAACATCTATAAGTTCACAGTTCATGTACTGTTGAAGCTTGGCTTGGAGAATTTTGAGCATCACTTTGCTAGCCTTTGTGATGAGTGCAATTGTGTGGTAGTTTGAGCATTCTTTGGAATTGCCTTTCTTTGTGATTGGAATGAAAACTGACCTTTTTCAGTCCTGTGGCCACTGCTGCATTTTCCAAATTTTCTGGCATATTGAGTATGGCACTTTCACAGCATCATCTTTTAGGATTTCAAATAGCTCAACTGGAATTCCATCACCTCCACTAGCTTTGTCCATAGTGATATTTCCTAAGGCCCACTTGACTTCACATTCCACAATGTCTGGCTTTGGCTTAGTCATGTCCAACTGTTGCTCAGTCATGTCCAGTTGTTTGTAACCCTATGGATTGTGGCCCACCAGGCTCCTCTGTCCATGAAATTCTCTAAGCAAGAATACTGAAATGGGTTGCCATTCCCTTCTCCAGGGGATCTTCCTGACCCAGGGATCAAACCTGTGTCTCTTCTGTCTCCTGTATTTGCAGGTGGTTTCTTTACCACTGGGCCACTGGGGAAACCCATTATGCAGTTGTGGAATTTGAAACTCAGGCTGAAATGTTGAGGCAGAGTTTCTCCTTAATGGAAATCTCAATTTTACTCTTCAGACCTTTCAGCTTTCTAGATAAGGCCCATCTATATTTTTGAGGATAGACTCCTTTACTTAAAGTCTACTAATTATAAATATTAACCACAGCTACAAAATACCTCCTCATCTACACCTAGACTAGTGTTAGACTTGGTAACTGGGCACATCACATTAAGCATGACAGCGTTCTTTGTGGGCCTACACAAACACTCTTGAACACGCAAGGGGGTAGTGCTGGCTCTGAACTCTCCCATCATTTCGTTTTCACTTCTCTTACTTATTTACATAGTTAATCCATTCTTACTTGTCATAATGAAGTACCAGGCACTGAGTTAAATGTTGAGGATTCAGAAGTGAATAAGATAACTCTGTTTGCAGCTAAGAAAAGAGACTGCTTCATAGTTCTGAACATCATGTCTTGTATGTATTAATAAGAGGTATTCCAGTATTTGAATTAATACAGAACACTTTGGTACCCAAATGTGTTACTAATATTCATGTTCAAATCATCAAAGTGTGTATTATAATCCTCTTTTATTATTTGGGTAAATTTCATAATAGGTATGTTATGAATATGTCTACAATCAATACAGTATCTTGGTTTAAGCATACTTTGATCCTGATGGAATTAACATGATTTCAGAAAATCTATTCACTTTAGCCAAAAAAAATCAGTACATTTGTGGCAGTTCAATGAAATATTGCCAAATCTGGATACTTCATATATTAAATACAGGCTATAGTACAACTTTCCCTAAAACTAGTTGATGCAGTGAATTCAATGGATATTAGTAGAGAAAGCATACCTAGGTCCTTAGCACCCTAAGAATCAACCTTTAGGTCAATTGTAAAATAATAATAATAATAAAGAGAAACCTCAATTAAATAGAGTCAGGAGACTAGAACAGGGTCCTCTCATGCCCTGTGACCATATCAGGGTCTAAGAAGAAGACAGACTCCTCTTCTTTCCTGGTAATGCTCAGCAGAGGAAACTCACCATGATTCCAGGTCCAGTGAGCAAACAGGTGTGGTACCCTACAAATTGAACTCATTGTGCTCAATGATTTTCTCAGCAGTCCTGGATTTGAAGTTAAGTATTTCTCCTGGCTCTAAGCTCATGTTCTCTTTGCATTTAAAGCTCTCCAGGCTTTATTCAGGACCTATTTTAAGGTTTTGTTCTTTCTGGTTAAGGTCTTGTTCTGTGAGTACTCATTTGGCTTTTTTGTCTGATTTGAGATCAGACTGCTTCAACTGAAGCTGGCTGAGAAGCCCTTGGCTCGTTGCTTTGGAAAAGGGGGTATT
>NW_011481118.1:9495-12102 GCF_000754665.1 Bison bison bison | reverse complement strand
TAATGGCCTTAAACTTAATATCTTTAAAACAAAGTTGGGTTGGTGGTGGTTTAGTCACTAAGTCGTGTCTGACTCCTGATTCCTGCGACCCCATGGACTGTAGCCTGCCAGGCTCCTCTGTCCATGGGATTCTCCAAGCAAGAATACTCTGGAGTAGGTTGCCATTTCCTTCTCTAGGGGATCTTCCTGACCCAGGGATCAAAGTCAGGTCTCCTGCATTTCAGGCAGATTCTTTACCCACTGAGCTATGAGGGAAGTCCTAAAGTTGAGTTATAATAGCTCAAAAAATTTCCACAACTGAATGAAATGCCTGTTCTGATTGGTAGATTGGTATTTTGAGGCTTCCAAACATTGTCACGACCCTATAATTGCCTCTCTTCGAAATGTAATTTTAAGATTAACTGAGGCAAATAAACACTTAAAGATAAAATGGCCCCTGAAGCCTCAGGCTCTGCTTCTTGCTTGTCTCAGGCTCATCCCAGGTGGAGCTAGTGGTAAAGAACCTGCCTGCCAATGCACGAGACATAATCGATGAGGGTTCAATCCCTGGGTTGGGAAGATCCCCTGGAGAAGGGAATGGCTACCCACTCCAATATTCTTGCCTGGAGAATTTCATGGACAGAGGAGCCAGGCGGGCTACAGTCCATGGGATCACAAAAGAGTCGGACATGACTGAAGTGACTTAGTATTGCAAGCACTCACCACCTCCAGTGCCATCTTGTCTCTCTCTCTCAGCTTCACATGTCAAACTCTGCCTCCAGTGACATTTTCTTCTTTCCCTTCTCCACTGCCTGCAGCTCTTCTATACTCTCAATTTCCTATACTAATTCTTTCATTGAACTTCCTCCTTTCTCTGAAACTTATCTCTTGCCTTTTCCTCTGAACTTGTCAGAACCTGATCATTTAAAATTAATCCTTCTGAGGATCCACAGGCTAACACCTTAATTTCTTACATTCCCTGTACTAAAGCTGAACTGTGAATCATAGTCAAGATTTTCCCAAAGTAACTGAAGATCTTCACAGATTTACTGAGAAATTTAATAGAGTCATTCAGACTTAACAGCCTGATTTCTCCGACTTGTATCAAGTAGTTCTCATGCTTGTTGGTGAAGGCCAGGCCCAGCCTTGAATGCAAATCACTAACTGGTAAAATCCTAAAGCGCTTTTAGAATTACAGCAGAAATACTAGCCTACTAACTTACTATACAATCTGGCTTGTTCCTATATGACTTCCTTGAGCAATTCCAAGGGCTTTTCCCAAGATTGCTGATTGAAACAAAATTCAACCTCACATACAAAATTCTGATGAACCAGAGTTTGGGTCTTTTGAGCATGAGCCACCCCCATTTCCCTTGCTTGGCCCTTGCAATAAACCTTTCTCTGCTCCAAAAAAAAGAAAAGAAAAAGGAAAAAAAAATCTGCTGAACCTGCTCATGACTATTGCAGTTGACTTCAGATAGTTTGTAAGGAAAGAAAAATTCTGGTCTTCTTACAGATGTTGATTTCACCTAGGTTGCTTTTAACTGTGTTTATTAATGGGCTGAACTGGGACCTTTCACTTCTAGTAAAAAGGACCCAAATAGAATGGGAAACTATGTCCAGAGTTAATTATTATGGCAAACCAGCTCTCTTAGACTTTAGATGAGTCCCCTCCAAGGAAGACCATCAAAATTCTTAACTTTCAATTGTAGGAATTGAAGGCTCCTAAATGAAACTAACTGCCCTAGTTTCTGCTATTATTGCAAAGAGTCAGGACATTGGGAAAGAGTGGTTACAAATTTAAGTGTTTTAGGCACCTTTAGCCCTCTAATTGCCTTTCTGAAGTCCTCCCAACTCTCAATGAAAAGACTCTGAGTAAATATGAGGGCTCTTCCCAATCCTCTCTCCTAATTGGCTTGGTGAAACATTTCCCCAGATTGGGGCTGAATCTCTTCCAGTCCTAACTGACACTAGAACTATACCCTTGGTGCTCAACCTCACTACTATAAAGCAGCCACCACCTCAGAGTGCTAAAACATTTGAAATAGTGGGGATCTCTAATGTGCCTTAAGAGGTTCATGTCTCTGAACCTATTTTTTTTTAGCCCCTTTGAGCGATACACTATTCCTCTAACCCTATCCAATTTTCTAGGCTGAGACTTCTCAAAGAAATATCATTCCATAATTTCTTTCTCCCAAAAGGGAGAAATAATTCTAGAATTTGATAGGAGTCATCAAAGTAAACAACCAGATAAATTAAATGAACCTTTGACACCTCTTATTTCTTCCATCTCTGTAGTAGAGCTGATTCTGGAAACACTGATCATTTGTTCCAATTGAATCAGTTAGCAGTTTCCTTATGACCAAAATCTTCAACTGATACGGGCAAAATTCACAGTGCACCTCCCTTCAGATTCAAATATATCCCTTGAAATGTCTTCCTAAAATTAATCAATACCCTGTAATTAAAGAAGACCTTCAGGGCATAAAGCCCATAGTAAATTACATTGTTCAAGGCCTCATTATTCGTTGTAGTAGCCTCTGTAACACTCTCTTTTTACTGGTGAAAAAGCTAAGGGCCAAGGGCAGAGGTTCTTCCAGGACCTCCAAGCAATAAACAACATTGTGT
>NW_011481118.1:7569-9395 GCF_000754665.1 Bison bison bison | reverse complement strand
TGTGTGTTTTCAGTTGTGTCTGACTCTTTGCGACCCTGTGGACTGTAGCCTGCCAGACTCCTCTGTCTATGGGATTTTTCAGGCAAGAATACTGGAGTGGGTTCCTATTTCCTTCTCCAGGGAATCTTCCCAAATTAGGGATCTAACCTAGGTCTCATGCATTGCAGGCAGATTCTTTACCACTGAGCCACCTGGGAAGCAAGCCATAAACAACATTGTTATCTGTCAACATCCAGCTGTTCCTCACCCTCATACTTTACTAAGATCCATCCCTACTGGAAGCATATTCTTTACTGTAATTGATTTTTGCAGTGCATTCATTGGTATTCCAATTGATGAAGGTAGCCAATACTTTTCTGCCTTCACTTTGGGAGAAAAACAGTTCAACTGGACAGCAAAACCTCAGGGTTTTACTGAGAGTCTTTCTTATTTCTCTCAAATTCTGAAAGCTGATCTGGATGGCATAAAGCTCCCTAGAGGCACGACTTTGTTGCACTCTGTGGATGATTTGCTTCTTTGCTCTACCCAAGCCTCCTCACAGGAAGACAGCATCCACTTGCTAAAGCTTTTATCCTTAAAGGGACAAAACATCACCAAAGAAAAATTGCAGTTTGCTGAAATTCAGGTTTGATAGTTAGGGCATCTGATACCAGAACATAGATCCAGATATACTTCATGGTGTCCTAAGTTTCCCCAAGCCCCAAACTAAGAACTACTATGAGATTTTCTCAGGCTAATTGGTTATTCCTGAAGTCGATTCTGAATTTCTTCCTTAACAGCCAAGCCTCTGTCTGTTTTACTAAACAATAACAACTTGGGCCCAGTTTCATGGGAAGAACCGGCCAACTGAGCTTTCAACATCTTAGGGAGAATTTGAGGAACCTCCCTGCTCTTGGGCATCTCAGTTATCAGATTCCCTTTTTCTTTTATTTTTATATGAAAAGGAAGAGAATGTTCTTAGAATACTCATCCAAAACCACCAGGACTAATATCAACACATAAGGTGTTAAAGCCAGCAACTGAACCCTGTGGCATAGGGCTGTGTGCCTTGTCTTAGAGCCATTATGGCCACTGCCTTTCCATTAGGACCTTCAAGAAAGTTTTTGCAGGATCTCCTTTAGCTACTTCAGTACCTCATGCAGTGGAAGCTTTCATGAATTCTCATAACATTCAACATTTCTAAACCAGCTGCCTCAGCTCCTACAAAGTCCCCTTTTGTCAGCTGCCTCTCTCATAACTCTTTACGTTGTAATAACCTTAATCTGACCACTTTTTTTTTCCTCCATCACTGTCTCTCACGACTGCTTAACACTGACAGACCACCTCTTGACTCCTCATAATAATCTACAGGATATTCTGTCAGGTAACATTGACTTATCATGGTTCACACTTAAAAGGTAACAATGACGACTATTTTCCTGGTTATGCTTTTACATCCTGGAGAAGGAAATGGCAACCCACTCCAGTATTCTTGCCTAGGAAGTCCCTAGTGGGCTATAGTCCATGCGGTCTAAAAGCATCAGACATGACTTAGCAACTAAACAGACAACAACAACAATGCTATTACAGGGCTTCCCAGGTGGCTCAGTGATAAACAATTCACCTCCCAGTGCAGGAGCTGCAGGAGATGTGGGTTCGATCCCTGGGTCAGGAAGATTCCTGGAGTAGGAAATGGCAAGCCTCTCCAGTATTCTTGCCCAGGAAATCGCATGGACAGAGGAACCTAGAAGATTAAAGTCCATGGGATCACAGAGAGTTGGACACCACTGAGCATGCACAAATACTATTACAACTCCTTTTGATGTTGAGGCAGCATCTTTACTTAT
>NW_011481118.1:6145-7469 GCF_000754665.1 Bison bison bison | reverse complement strand
ATGGGTATTTTAGCCCAACACGTTGAATTATATGCTCTTACGTGGGCTTGTAGTTCAGCCAAAGACAAAACTGCCAATGTTTATAAGGATAGTAGATATGCTTTTGGAATATTGTAGGAACCATGTGGGTTTCTTACTTCCAATGGAAATGAAATTAAAATTGGCTCTTATGTTCAGGAGTTATCAAATAAAATATTTCTACCCGACACTTTTGCTATTATTAAGATTCTGGGACATTCTAAACTTGACTCTTAGAATCTAGGGAAAATCACCTTGCTGATATTATTGCAAGGAATGCTGCCATTAAAGGAACCAACAGTAGCTAAACCTTTGTTACAGTCTAAAAGAACATTTCCCCAAATGATAATTTAGAAAAACTGAGTAGAGACACCCAATAATTAGCCTCAGAAAAGGAAAACCAAGATTGGAAATTGAACAGTTGTTGGTTTTATGAAAATAAAAAGCTCTGGTTTCGACCAAATAACAACTCTATCTTTTGGAGACTCCAACATTCCCACTCCTCACCACTGTACATACATTAAGACACTGGGCTCATGACAAAATGATAGACTCTATGAATCAATATTAGTAGGGAAACAATAAGGCTGCAAAAAGTGCCAATCTCATTTGTCCCATTTGTCCAAAGTATAATCCAGGAAAGCCTGTTTGTACTGCACTTGAACTTATATGCAGAGTACATCATGAGAAACTCTGGGCTAGAGGAAGCAGAAGCTGAAATCAAGATTGCAGGGAGAAATATCCAATAACCTCAGATATACAGATGACACCACCCTTATGGCAGAAAGCAAAGAAGAACTAAGAGCTTCTTGATGAAAGTGAAAGAGAGTGAAAATGTTGGCTTAAAGCTCAACATTCAGAAAACTAAGATCTGGTTCCATCTGGTTCCATCACTTCATGGCAAATAGATGGGGAAACAGTAGCAGACTTTATCTTTTGGGGCTCCAAAATCACTGCAGATGATGACTGCAGCCATGAAATTAAAAGACACTTACTCCTTGGAAGAAAAGTTATGACCAACCTAGACAGGATATTAAAAAGCAGAGACATTACTTTGCCAACATAGATCCATCTAGTCAAGGCTATGGTTTACCCAGTAGTCATGTATGGATGTGAGAGTTGGATTATAATGAAAGCTGGGCACTGAAGAATTGATGCTTTTGAACTGTGGTGTTTTGTGGTGAAACTCTGAAGAGTTTCTTGGACTGCAAGGAGATTTAACCAGTCCATCCTAAAGGAGATCAGTCCTGGGTGTTCATTGGAAGGACTGATGTTGAAGCTGAAACTCCAGTACTTTGGCCACCTG
>NW_011481118.1:3617-5146 GCF_000754665.1 Bison bison bison | reverse complement strand
GGAATCTGTATTAATAATGAATGGTTGACTCAATCCCTTTCTAGATGTCAGGTACCATTATTTTCCCTCTTAAGAAGAGCACACTTTTTATTTTGCTTGTCTGCTAAATTGTCCAAGAATGCATGGCATATATTTGCTTAGACTGATCTTGTGAAGCCTCTTCCTTATAAGCTCTATATTCTTCATATTAAGAAGGCAAGTGAAAAATCGTTTTTAAAATAGAAAAATGGACTAATGTGTTTATTTGAATCTGATGTGTACCAAATGATATCTGGCTAGCTATATGATGAAACAAGTGGGATAAAATGAAAACCAGAGGCAGCATTTTTCCAGATCCTGCTATAAATGAACCTTAAGAAGTGTACCTAGGCTAATGACAAAGTAATCATGTAATTTACCCTCCTAGATCATTTTGAGAGTGAAAGCGGAACATCTTAATAATTGTGCTGGGATAGCAGGCATGAACCAAAACATAGGATCATATTGTCTCATGGACATCACCATGAAAATACTATTTGCTGTATCAGAATTTTAGTGCTAAATTAACATGTCCTAGAAGTTATCTCTTTGTTCTATTTCTACCAGCATTTGTTAACCACCTACCATGTGCTGGTTTCTGTGATGTATGTTGTGTACAGTTTTAGACGATGGGCTCAGTACTGGAGGATAATAACAAGCTGGGTGGACATGGACATAAATGAGCATCCCTGGTGTAATTTGGATGGTAGTAAAGATATGAATTCTCTGTATAGCAGAAGTGATAAACTGGAATTTAAATTTGGGATAGGAGGGAGGATTATAAAAGACTTGAAATGTTTGAGCTAAGCCTTGAAGGATAAAGTTTTGATTGAAAGTACCAGCGTGCCACTTACGTATGACCTAAAACAAATCCCTTTTGATTATACAGTGGAAGTGACAAATAGATTTAAGGGATTAGATCTGATTGCCTGAAAACTATGGACAGAGGTTCCTAACATTGTACAGATGGCAGTGACCAAAACCATCCCAAAGAAAAAGAAATTAACAAGGCAAAATGGTTGTCTGAGGAGGCCTTACAAATAGTTGAGAAAAGAAGAGAAGCAAAAGGCAAAGGAGAAAAGGAAAGATATACCCATCTGAATGCAGAGTTGCAAAGAAAAGGAGAGATAAGAAAGCCTTTTTAAGTGAACAATGAAAAGAAAATAGAGGGAAAAAATAGAATGGGAAAGACTAGCAATCTCTTCAAGAAAATTAGAGATAGCAAGAGAACACTTCATGCAAAGAAGGGCACAATAAAGGACAGAAACAATATGGATCTAAAAGAAGCAGAAGACATTAAGAAGAAGTGGTAAGAATACACAGAAGAACTGTGCAGAAAAGGTCTTAATGACCTGGATAAGCACTATGGTGTGGTCACTCACCTAGAGCCAGACATTCTAGAGTGTGAAGTCAAGTGGGCCTTAGGAAGCATTACTGCCAACAAAGCTAGTGGAGGTGATGGAATTCTAGCTGAGCTATTTCAAATACTAAAAGATTATTCTGGTAAAGTG
>NW_011481118.1:0-2843 GCF_000754665.1 Bison bison bison | reverse complement strand
GAAGAAAAGCTATGACAGACCTAGACAGCGTATTAAAAATCAGAGACATTACTTTGCTGACAAAGGTCCATATAGTCAAAGATTTGGTTTTTCCAGTAGTCATATTGGATGTGAGAGCTGGACTATAAAGAAGGTTGAGTACTGAAAATTGGTGCTTTTGAACTGTGGTGCTGGAGAATACTCTTGAAAATCCTCTGAACAGCGAGGGGATGAAACCAATCATTTCTAAAGAAATCAACCCTGAATTTTCACTGGAAGGACTGATGCTGAAACTGTAACTCCAGAATTTTGGACACCTGATGGGAGGAGCTGACTCATTGGAAAAGACCTTGATACTGGGAAAGATTGAGAGCAGGAGGAGAAGGAGTCGACGGAGTATGAAATGGTTGGATGGCATCACTGACTCAATGGACATGACTTTAATCAAACTCTGGAAGATAGTGAAGGACAGGGAAGCCTGACATGTTGCAGTCCACGGGGTCGCAAAGAGTCGGACACGACTGAGTGACTGAACTGAACTCATAGTATGGTCCTCAGACCAGCAGTATGGTCTTCACTTGTGAGCATATCAGAAATGCAAATTCATGCTCCTCTACCTGAACTACTGAATCCAAATTTCTTGTGATTGGATCCATGAAACCATTTTAACCAGCTCTCCAAGGGGATTCTTAATGCTCATTAAAGTTTGAAAAGCACTGCATTAAACATTTATCAAGTGCCTCCTTGCTGTCAGCTTCCATGTTGAACACTGGAGGTATGGAGTTGAGTTGAATAAGGTACAATCTCAACCCTTGATGGCTGAACAGTAACACCTAAATGAGAATCTCCTGTATGAGAGACAAGCCACAAGGGGATGAAATTGTCAGCTAGGATGTGATACTTTACTGCTAGGTTTTCCATGACTCCAGTACTAAAAAGTACAGATATATTCTAGAATTTTCCAGGGGAAAAAGGATAATCTTTCCTGAGCATGTAAAGCAAACATTTGTTTCCTATACATAGTTTTTTTTTTTTTTTTAATATAGCTGAATTTGTCTTCAGAAGTAGTTCAAATGCTTGTAATGCTTTGAAAGAAAGCTGTGCTATTTAGGTTTTATCTTTTTAATAACTTTGCTTACATTTTCTGCTTTTGTGATGTGTTCATCAATTCAGAAACATTTAAGCACTTAATAATCTTTAGCAATGGGCAGTTATTCTTCATTTTAAATTATCAAATATTTCAAATATACTGAAATATCCATCTACCTATCCTGGAGATTTAACCTGTTGTCATTTTGTTGTGTGAAAGAAATATTTTAATATTATCAAATCAAGGACAAAGAAATATAGGATAAAGAGAAGAGAGGAGTAATTTTTGAGCATATAAAGCATGAATATTTTCCAAACATGATGAAAGTCTTGAATCTTTAGATATAGGAGATATTAGATATATATAGTAGGAGGTATGAAAAATATTCACATTGTTGTGAACCTACAGAACCAAAGACAAGGAATTCAAAGTCAACTGCCAAAAAATGATATGGAATAATATTTTTTCAGAGAGTTCAAAGAAAATAATCCTCAACATAGAATTGTGTATACCTAGTCAAACTATCTTGAGGGTGGGGAAAAATAAAGACATGTAAGATAAACACAACTGAAAGTGCATACTGACAAATTGCCTTCATTAAAGTAACTTCTAAATAAATAATCCAGAAAGAAGAAAGACAGATTCCAAAAGGAAGGTCTGAAATGCAGGAAAGAATGGTGAAGATATAATTAGACAAATAGTATCTATCTGTATACAATACCACCAACTATTACTATATTTGACATATATTAATTTTATTACTATTTAGTTATAAGTGGCATTATGCTTTCTTCTTCATCTCAGTGGTTATTTAGGAGTGTGTTTTTGCGTATATGTATACTCTGTATTGTTTATTTCTAATTTAATTGTACTAGATATTTTCACATGTCTATTAATTTTTTTAATTTATAAAGCCTCCTTTAAGTATCAGTTTTAGTTTATGTATCAGCTTCAGCAGCCCTCAAGGGCTAGGAACAGAAGGCATGCTCAATTCAAGGTTACAACAGCTGGGGAATATAAACAGTTAGAAGGGACTACGGTCTCCAAGCTTTAAGGGACAATGAGAGGAAACAGTATTATGGGACCCCAGTGAGATGTGGAGCAATGGAAATGAGGCTGCTCTGTGCAAAGATGCAGATGCTCTCTATGAAGCTGAAGTTGTAGAAGGGTCCTGCTACTGCTAGAACCTTGACACCCATGCAGCCAGGGAGGAGCCTATGTGCACGGGAGGTCTCACTGAAAGAGGACCTTGAGAAGACTTTGATGGAGGTGACAGAATTCAAGAAGAGATTTCCAGGAGGAAGGAACAGTAAGTACAAAGGCCCATGTTAGGAATGTGAATTCGCAATTTGTGTAATGACAGGGTCATTCTGGCTACTGTTTTGAGAACAGGCTGTGGGGGGAAAGGGAAGAAATGGTGAAAACTGTTAGGAAGCTTTTGCAGGGAACCAGACAGGAGATTATGGTGGCTCTACAAGGCAGTGTGAGGTGCTAAAGGATTGAAAGAAAAGTGAAAGTGAAGTTGCTCAGTCAAGTCCAACTCTTGGCAACCCCATGGACTGTAGCCTACCAGGATCCTCCATCCATGGGATTTTCCAGGCAAGAATACTAGAGTGGGGTGTCATTTCCTTCTCCAGGGGATCTTCCCGATCCAGGGATCGAACCCAGGTCTCCCACATTGTAGGCAGATGCTTTACCATCTGAGCCACCAGTGAAGTCCTGAAGGATTAGATATGAACTATGAGAGAGGGATATGTTGAGGAATCAAGGATGA
>NW_011481117.1:23135-23852 GCF_000754665.1 Bison bison bison | reverse complement strand
AGCCTGGAGGGTCCTAGTCCACAGGAGACAGTGACTGCCCCGCTTGCTTCCCCGGAGCAGGGTTTTGGGGTCACCTGTGAAGCCCACCCAGAGCGTCCTGACCGGGGGTGGGGAATAGATGGCTGGACCACATAGCTCACAGGCCGGCGGAGTCCCATAACACCCCATCCAGCGTGGGGGCTCCTTGAGAGCAGAGAAGGGGCTGGATTCCCTGGGACTCAGGAGGGACGCCTCTTACCCTGGGGCTTCAGTTTCACAGCAGGACCAATGGGCCCACAACCTTGACCAAGGCTCCTCCAAGTGGGGTCCCGGGGTCAGCAGGTCCCCCTCACCTGGGTGCTGGTTGGAGATGTGCATTGTTAGGCTTCCCAGGGGGCTCAGCGGTAAAGAACCCGCTTGCCAGTGCAGGAGATGCAAGAGACGCAGGTTTGATCCCTGGGTCAGGAAGATCCCCTGGAGAAGGGCATGGCAACCCACTCCAATATTCTTGCCTGGAGAATTCCGTGGACAGAGGAGCCTGGCGGGCTACAGTCCACAGGTTTACAAAAAGCAGGACACAACTGAGCACACACGCGTGGCAGGCCTCAGCCTGGACCTCCTGAGCCAGCAGCTCCGAGAGCCAGGCCCTGCCATCTGTGTCTGACCAGCCCCCTGGGTGGTTCTGATGCTCCATCCGTGTCAGAACCCCTGGCCTGGATGGGCTCTACATTTCTGCCC